>NC_056725.1:455663384-455686984 GCF_019279795.1 Protopterus annectens | reverse complement strand
TCTGCCCTCCTGTGGGCCTTTAGGAATGCTTTCTGTTCTCCCCCTCCCTTTTTTTTCTTTCAAATTTTCTTTTTCCTTTTCCCCTTTGCCTTTGCACCCCCCAAGGGGCTTTTGTTTCATTCTTTTTTTTCCCCCCCCTTTTTTTTTTTTTAAGCTTTTTTTTTTCTCCCCTTTTTCTTTCTTTTTTTAAGTTCTAAATTTTTTTCTGTTTTTAAACCAGGCTACATTTAGAATTATTTGGAGACACTCTAAGTTGATTATTTTTCTGCACCAAGCTACTACACACACACACATTCCTTTGCTAGGCTGTCACCATATTCAAGTGGACTGACCTCTGCCTGCACACAAGACAGATAGTCATACAAGAGTATGTGGGGGTCTTTCATTTGCACTATTTTAAACAGTTACATAAGTGACATTTTAAAATATTCTTCTGGGTTATCTTGTCTAACTTCTCTGTTTTGAAACAAAATTAAATATAACTGCTCTGCGGTGATACTGTGCATACTTCAGTTTGTGTGTACAGGGTACGTGATTTGACCAAACAGGTTGTTTTACAAGTTGTATAATTTTAGTTTACAGTATGTCCATACTGCTGCAATGATTTGTGCAAGACTAGAATAGTAGGGCGGGGAGGACAACCCCACACACACACACACACACACGCTTTACATCTGCACATGCCTGTCTGCCTCTTGGGGAAAATTCAAAACAAATGGTGCTTGGTTTGCCTGGCAATACTGCATTGCCCTGGCAATGTGCTAGGTTATCACATTTTGAGGCTGTCGCCAGATGTTTAACTGTCATGTAAATGGCTGCAAACTGAAAAAAAGTACTTTTTAAACAGGGAGCCAGGAAATGCAGTTTCTGCCTGTCAGTTCAGACTTTTACAGTAAACTCTATGGATCATTGGTTATATGTGAATAGAAGTCTTAAGAGAGTGGGTGAGGTGAGCTGTTCAGTCTGTAATGATATAGGACTTATTAGGAACCAGACTGGCTAGCTTGGAATAATGTAAAAGAAGGAAGTTGATGAAAACTGCAGATTTATTTATTTATTTTTTGTCACTTATTTAAGGAACTGAGAATCAGATGAGTGAACAGCAGAGCTAGTTCTGGTCCTTGCTGTTGCCTTCTGTACAGATCAGTGGTGCTCAGGTTTCTTCCTTTCTTCTTAGGAGACGAGGTTCCAAATTCTGCACAGTTTGGCCTTCCGTTGGTCAGGACCAACCCCCCAACCCTGCACAGTTATGTAGTGCTTCATGGTTGTGAGCTAATTTCTGAGCGCTCACATTTTATAAAGTTATTTAGAATTGAAAACTAAAAACTTCAGTGCTGGCAGGAAAAGAAACTTGAATAACTTTTCTAAAAAGCATAATAAAACTTACTAACAGAAATATAGGAAAGAGGAGATTCAAGAATTCATTTGGACTGGAGGCTAGAGATTGATATCAGAATATAGGCAGAGAAAGAAATAGGGGGATCCTAAGTGAACGACCAGCACTGGTAGAGTTTTTAGTAGTCTAGAACAGAAGCTGTTGTTAAAAAAGGATAATTAAAAGGGAATTTAAAATATTGCATGGCAACTATAGGAATCAATCAGAGGAGGTTAGAAAGGGTAGGGAAGAGAGACTGGATAAGCACTTCACAATGAAACAATGGGAGATATATGTATGGCTCCCAAATGTGCAACAAAGTTAGGATCTTTGCTTAGAAGTGTTTGCATGGGTATTTTGGTACCCCAAGCAGACTCCAAAGAATTTTTCCTCAAGTAGACAGCAAATGTTAAGAGGTGTGATGAGGAAGAAGGAGGTTACTGGGATGATATAGTTTTGCAGGAGTGCAGTGAGTTTGCAGGGCTTTACAAATTCCTACCAGACTACTGTAACATAAATATCTGAGTGGAGCAAGATTCTGGGCGTCAGTAAGGGAAACAATTTTTGTGTTATGGATACAGAATCAGAATTGCTAAATGAAATAGTAGGGCCTTGCCAAGTCTAATTATGGTTACTGCCAAAACAGCAATTACTGTCATACGGAAATCAAAGTCTAAACCAATGGTACTACTGGTAGTAAATATAGTAACAGAAGTAAACAACTGGAAGTGGTATCTTTAGAAACGGGTAAGAGCAAATTATATAGAAAAAATGGGAATTTTGGGGACAATAAAGTAGAATAATGTTTTGTGAGTTGGAATGAGGTTTCAGGGAAGGCAGGAATTGAATAAGCTTTGGTTTGACTGACAATGACTGGATAGATTATAAGTGATGTATAACGTTTGCAACTGAAAATATGTCTATATGGTTTGTTTTCATTTATATAACTGTATGATTGCCTATGTCATAAATGCTAATTTAATAGATTTTTTTGTTTAAAAAAGAAAAAAAACTCACTAAAGACTGAGATGTTGTTTTGCTTTCAGAAGACTCTGTTACTTTCTTCCATACGTTAAAGTTTTTTAGTGGAAAAAATTTTGGACAAAAGGCTCAAAAATCAAGTGACAAATTTTTAAATATTGCTGTTATAAACACAAAGTTAACAAGAATGGAAGAGGTTTTGCATTAGCTTGCCTTTTCTGATAGATATGAAGTCCACAAACTCAAATGTTTGCCGCTATTATTTAGTAAGTTTATTTCTCTAGTAATGTTGCTATAACTCCGTTGAAGCATTTTATGAGGAACAAACAGAAAAAAAATCTCAATTTCTGAACTGGTTGAGATTAAGTTGCCCATGTTTTTATTTTTTTTTTCTCGTCCCATTTTTAAAGACTTTTTAAGGAAATAGGCTAATAATATTTAGAGTAGTATTTAATATAATTAATAATTAATTTAGTATTTTTTGGAGCTTAATAGAGGCTGCTATTTAGAACTGAGGGCTTATCTTGCACATCATGAAGTTTGCAGAATGGGAGAATTAATCTGCTCAATGAGTTGGGAAGCTTTGACTTCCAGTGGGACTCTGGTATTGGACATCAAGTGTGTTTAATCACTACAACCAAATGCATTTTTGGCTGATATCATTTGGAAGGCCTCCATTTAACCTTGGTAGCTGCTAAAGGAAGAGGGTACGCAAAAAGTTTTGTGGAGATCACTTTTATTATACTGAGCTGAAACTAGATGGAATTCATGAACTTGCCTCTTGTTCCTTTAGAACAATAAATAGGTGAATCTTCTAGATGTCTGGTTCCTGTAAAAAATAACTTATATCACTTTCCAGTTGGGTAAAAATGGAACCTAAAGTGTCTGTCCAGGACATGCATGTGGGGCATTTGAGTGCAACCTGCAAGAAAGACTCCTTTCAAGTAACTGACAGAAGTATGTCCTGAAATGTATTGTTTATATTTTAATTCTGTGGTTCAAAGAATCCAGAAGAAACAAATAATGCCTTATCATTTTTGATTCTCTTATGGGAGATGATTAGTGAAAATGTTCAAAAGAATGTCAGTAAGGGGTGCTTTTTTGTAACTCTGCATTTGCCTGATTAATTAAAGATGTATTTTGTATACTAGTTGGGTTTTTATATTTGCAGTTCTCTTATGTTACCCATTGGAACGTATTTCTTTCATTTATTTCATCTTCCTTCACTGCTGTTTTGAATTTGGTATTTCAGAAACTATTCCACCAGAACTACTTCTGTGACATTTAGACAGCTTTCTGTTTCTTTTTAATGCTTCAAGGAATAGTAATTAGCCTTGAGCTTGTAAGTTATGAGGATGGTCGTCTAGGCTGAATTGCCTTGTATTTCACAGTAAAAATGAATGCATGCTTTTACTGTGCTTTTAATGACTGTTTAATTTTGCTGTTAAGTAGTTTAGGTTTCGTGTGAGCCTTTAAGTCATCAGTTATTTTATTATTTTTAATTGCAAGTTACCCACTGTCCCTTTCAATCTTCGAGCATTGCCTTTTAAAAAATCACAGCAGAGGGTCAGACAGAGAAACATTTTTTTTTATTTTTCAGTATAGCAGGTCTATACGTGCTAGTCACTACAGAGGTAGTGGTAGGGAATTTGTGTACAGCATTAGTTTATTAATTAAATAATGACATTGCCGCTGTTATGCTCTAGTATGAGATCAGTTCTTAACAGTGCTGAACGGTGTTCAACAAAACTTTGCTAAGTACCTTTCTTATATCAGAAATATGATTAACAAAGCTATCTTTTCATCATATTCAGAAACTTGATCATGGTTCTCCAAGTATTGCGTATTTTCGTTAAGTTTACCAGTTGCATAAGATTTGTTTTTTTTAAAAAGTAAACCAACTGCAAATAAATAAAATAAATAAATAAAAGAAAAGTCTGTTTTAAAGGATGTATGGTTCATCAAGCACTGATTGTGGAGGCTTACTACAGATGTTCTTTTTATTAGTATTTTGTTAGATGACATAGTTCATGTGGATGACAGGTTTCAAGTGGTACAATGCTTAAGTGTCCTGAATTCTGATTTGGAAACTTAAGGGTGTTATTTAGAAGGAGAAGGATGAGCTGTTTTTGAAGGATGGTCAGGATAATTTTGTGAAGACAGTACAGCGGTGGCTTCTAACTGGCAGTCGCGGTTAAACTTGGCAGCTTTACGAAAGGTTTTTTCCAGTTTTGATGTAAAGGTTTTTGATAAGTTTGTGTAAGCTATGCAGCCAGAGAGTGCAATGGCGTGTACTAGAGTAGACACTATTTTGTCTTTGGTAAGTAGGAATTAGTACTACCTTATTCTATATATGCTGCCATGAGCTGTACTTTATTTTTTATGAATGTTTGGATCTGGTTTTCAAATAAAATGGTGTTATGTAAGTATGCCAGGGTATTTTCATCTGTATGTATGGGGTGTTTTATTGTCTGATGCTGTAAGAATGTGAAATGTCAGAGATTGTGAGATTTTGTAGGGATCAGAACAGAACATATTGGGGTTGCATTTATTTAACAAGTGGGAGTTGGCCTCTTTCTCAGCCATTTCTCTAGGCTGAGGAAATGTTCTCAAAGGTGTTTTGCTACTTTAGAGTAGTGTTTGGCAGCACATGGTAGAGCTGTGTCTTCAGCATATTGAAAGACCTTTAGGTGTTTCTTATGCTGTGTCATTTGGTTTACATAAAACGAAAAGGGGACCAAGAACTGATTCTTGAGCAGCTTTGGTTTAATATACAGTAAACTCTCAGTTAATCGGAACTCGAGCAACCAGAACTGTCAAGTAACCAGCAAAAAAAAAAAAAAAAATCAAAGAAATACAGTACAGTTTTCATGTCTTGCACTTTCTGCCCCCGCAGAAACATACCTTACATTTTTAGAGTTTTAGAGTTCTAAAAGGGAAGATAGGAATACATTCCCTCTCTCCCCAACCTGAGAACAAGTAAAACCAAAGAAATAGTATAGGGTACAGTATTAGTCAGACCTATTTTAATAGTAGCTCTCAAGCAACCAGAAAGTAGTTATCCAGCATCTACCTGTCCCCATGGGTGTCGGTTAACTGAGAGTTTACCGTATGCAGGTGATAAGTTTCAGCTCCACTTAACTCTGAATTTTCAGTCCGTTAAGTAACTTTTAAACCAGTTTATAGTTGAGAGAGATACATTTAAGTTTATTTTTTTTATTGGTTACCTTATGACTGATGATATCAGAGGCCTTAGAGATGTTCACAAACAGTACTGTTACTGCTACATAATCTGAATTTGAATTGTGTCTAATATAGCTGCTCCATGTTCAAATCACCATAGGTAAAATCCAATACCACTTCCTTGCAAGCAATAGGACCCCCTATATGACCCAGGAAATCCATACCATGTATTTAAACTTATTAGAAACACTAACCATCCAAACCAATACTGTATTCATGGGTGACTTTAATTACTCCACTATTAACTGGGAATTCTATTCAACATCAAATGTACATGCACAGAGATTCCTGGATTTTGTATACACAAACTCCCTGGACCAGGGGTGTAACCATACTGGATCTGGTCCTCACTAATATGGGAGAGTGCTGCACACACCTACTGTAATTCCTTCCCTGGTAAGGTCAGACCACAAAATGATCTCCTTTGAAGTAAAAATAAAACCTGGACCCCCAGCTAAACCAAGAATATTCAGGAACTATTCTAAGCTAACCTGCTATTAAGTGAGAACCTGGCAAAGTTTCAAGACACTGTAAACCCTGAGAACACTTCTGCCTATGCAGAACTGTTCACAGACACCCTGTACAAGCATGTTAATAGCTGCATAGAGGCAACTGTACCCACCAGGAAGAAGTACAGAACTAACTCAAAAAAACAAGCCACCCTGGTGGAATCACAAAATCAATCAGATGTATAATAGGAGGAAGAAAATCATGGCAAAAATTAGGAGGTGCAGCTCCCAGCAGGATAAAAGCACTCTTGTTAAACTAAACAAACAACTCAGAGGATAAATAAAGTCTACCAAAGCCAAATTTGAGGTAAGTTTGGCCTCCCAGGCCAAGGACAACCATAATGCACTCTTTAGTTATGTCTGCAACCTCAAAGGCAATACACAGATGTTCTTCATGTTTCACTGTTGCAGTCATTACATTTGGGGTAATCTGCTGGCAGGTTGCCCTCAGTCGGCCTGATTAACAAAGTCTTGGGTCCTGCATCGGTTGCTGTCCCTTCTTCCATGACGTCAGGTCGTCAGTGGTATAAAACATGCAGCCAACGCCATTACATCAGTCTTTCTTGATGAGCGGTGCCCGAAGCAGTTCGCAAGTGCCGGTCGGCCGACTCCTGAAATTTTCGTTTTCGAGTTTCAGAACTGAAGTCTTCAACTAAATACTAAGTACCCCGTTGGGGAAACTTTTTCTTGCTCCTTACCGATGTCAGTAAAAGTTAATAATTGCATTACTTTTGGGAAGCAAATACCTCATAAGGATTTTCATTTGTGCTGTATTCCTTGCCTAGGCCCTGACCACATCGTACCTTGCTGTCAGTTTTGTGCTACGTTTAATCAATGCACTATTAAATGTCGGTATATTTTTGCTTCTAAATACTTTGGCTCACGATTTAATTATCCAGAAATGTCGTCGGTTAGCAATCCGACTACTGGAATACCTAAGAAACGCAAAGAAAAACACAGAGACAGACCGTCGAGGTCCAAAACTGATGACGTCGCTTCTCCTTAGCCAGTTGTCAGTTCGCCGGTACTCAGTGAGGTGCTTTCGCAGCCCCTGATACCCGCTACTTCTGATTCGCAGGTCTCTACTGAGACCCATTCGGAGTCCAGTATGCCATGAGATGCTTTAATTATGGAATCCGCGGATGTCTCCACCTTAGATGGGTCCGGAGCCACTGTGCAGGCACCAGCTTCTGAGGGTGTTTTCAGGCCTACAGATTTGTATATTAGACCGACGCCATCTTCAAAACTAAGGCCAAAATCTAAATCTATGTCTGCCTAAAAAACAAATGATCAAAATGGCTTAAGATTTAATTACTGTGGTTAGGGGTAACCAACCCCCTCCTTCTAAGAGGCCTAGGCAAGACATTGATTATGAATCTTCTGAACAGGATTCATAGGTTCATAGATAGGTTCATAGGTTCATACTAGGCTATCTGCCCTAGGGCATTTATAAGCCTAGCCAGAGTGTGTGTGGCTTTCACCACCCCTTAGGATGAGAATACTATACCCATTAATTTGCTGTGCCTCTGTCCAGCAGTGATACAGAGATGATTCCCAGGGTAAACCTACGATCTCCCATCCACCACACGTCAAGATTTCTCTTGAACAGAGTCAGTGAGGGGCTCTGCCTCACATGGACTGGGATTCTGTTCCATAGTGTAGGGAGTCTCTGGGTGATGAATCTGTCCCTCCAGCACGTCCTATTTATATCCGTGTTGAGGTTTAAGTCTTTTGCTCTCGTGGCTCTGGTGGATTTGGATTTTTTGAGGTTTAGCATGTCCATTAATTCCGGGTTGGACATGGCCTTGTATGTCAGGCACAGATCACCTCTGAGCAGACGGTATGCAACTGAATAGAGCTGGAGTTTCTTCAGTCGGGCATCGTATGACATATGTTTGAGCCCCTTTATCCTTTTGGTGAGGAACTTTTGGGGTCTTTCCAACTGCTGCAGGTGTCGGGTAAGGTACATTCCGAATGGGGCATTGTACTCAATCATTGGTCTGATAAGTGAAGAGTACAGGGGTACAATGACCTCTCCTGATCTGGATGTGAATCCCTTCATGATCAGGTGGGCAATGTAGAAGGTCTTCCTAACCACTTTGGCAATGTGAGTGTCAAAAGAGAGGTTACTGTCAACTTGGGTCCCCAGGTCCCTGATAACTTCTTCCAGTGTTTAATGGATTACCACCTATGTGGTAATTAGGGGTTACCTTGTTTTTCCCAAAGGGTATGACTATACATTTTTGGCATTTAGCTTAAGGCCATGGCTCTGGCACCAGTTATCCATTTCTATGAGACCTTTCTGGAGGATGTCTGTGTCTGATGGAGTGTCAATTATGGTGCCCAGTTTGCAGTCATCTGCAAATTTTGTCAACCACAATCCCCTATGTTTGCCTGCACTTCAGAAAAATAAATGCCGAACAAGAGGGGGCCCAGGACTGAACCCTGTGGGACACCGGTGACCGGCTTAGAGTCTGACATGGCACCAGCAACTCTAACCCTGTGTGTTCTGTCCTTGAGCCAGTTTGCAACCCATCTTGTGACATATGGGTTTACATCTAAGCTGGTGAGCTTTTCTATGATGCCCGAAAGTGGGGTATTGTGTGAACGCTTTTGCTAGGTCAAGGTAGGCTGTGTGAACTGCCTTACCCTCATCAATGGCCTTAGTGACTGTTTCGAAAAAGTTGACCAAGTTCAAGAGGCAGGATCTGCCTTGACAAAGCCAAATTGGGTAGGATCCAGTGTCTGTAGGTCCCCAATGTCTTTATTTATGAGTTCCATTATGATCCTCTCCATAGCTTTGCAGACACGGCTCGTCAAGCTTATGGGCGGTAATTTCCAGGGTCCGTAGAAGCACCGCTTTGTGGAGTGGGAGCAGAGATGCCGTACGCCATTCTTTGGGTGCGTGATCCTGTAGTAAGGCTAAGATTAAACAGCAGCCTTATGTGTGGGTTTAGTTCCTCATTGAGTTCGTGTAGCACACATCCGGGGACACCGTCCGGTCCCATTGATGCTGTGTTTTTTGCTTGAGAGAGCAGCTCACCTGGGCATCTGAGATGTTTGGGAGGCTAGACTCACAATGGTGGGATAGATTTTTCTGCTTTTGGGGGGGGGGGGGGATTTGCACTGAACCTGTCTGCCAGTATGTTGGCAATGTCTGTGGGTTCAGTGGTTTTTTTATCATTTTGGACTAATTCTGAGCATATCTGGGAGTTTCCACCCAGGTTTCTAACATAGCTAAAGAAGGCTTTATGATTGTCTTTTGTGTCATTAGCGATTTTTCTCTCAAAGTTGGCCTTGGATGATTTTATGAGTGATCGTAGTTTTTTGCTAGTATTGATCAGAGATGCCTTCCCATTTAAGGATTTTGCTCTGTCATGTAGTAGCTTTCTCCTCTTGTTGTAGAGTTTGTTTATGGCTGGAGTCCACCAGACCGGGCGCCTGCCTTTGGTGGAAAGGGTCTTGATTTTATTAGGGATTGCTTGATCCATACATTCCTGGAGGTGCTCGTAGAAGGCATTTGTAAGGGTTTCAGCAGTGTGGGTTGTGGATGTCCTTCATGGATGCATCTGCAGTCATAACAACTGGGTTGTCCTGTCGTCAGGCAGCCCTTCAGTCGGCCGGATTCCAAAGTCCGGGTCCGGCTTCGGCTGATGTCGCACTTCACCCGACGTCATCTCTGTTGGTCTTCGGGTATAAAAGCATCAGCCGACGCCATTTTCCTCAGTCTTTCTTGCCGCGTGGCGCCCGAAGCAGAAGCTGTTCGCAAGTGCCGGTCGGTCGGATCCAGAGATTACTTCACCGAATACTACCAAGACTTCTAAAGCTAAGTACCCGCTAGGGACTCTTTCTTGCCTCAGCCGATGTCAGAAAAAGTTAATAATTGTTTAACCTGTGGGAAACAAATACCTCATAAAGATTTCCACTCTTATTGTCTGCCTTGTTTAGGCCCAGCCCACGACGTAGCAGCCTGTTCGGCCTGTGCTTCTTTCAACCGACGAACGCTTAGGCGGCGGTCGGAGTTTGCAGAACAGTTTTTCGGTTCTGATTTTGCGTACATTATGCCGCCGGATCCTCCGACTACCCAATCTGCCAAAACGCAAAAGATAAAGACCGACACTCGCGGTCCGCGGTTTCGACGAAACCATGGTTAAGCAAATCATGAGTGTCTCGGTTTCGGCCGAAACCGAGAAAACTGATCAAAGTACAGCTGAACCTATCTCTACAACTGAGGCCCCTGCTACCACTCTTGAATCGGCCTCAGAAATTTTATCCACTACGGTGGTTGCCACTGACTTATCAGACACCATTCCCTTGGATGTCTCTACCCCAGCACATGGTGCTGCTAGGCCTCCAGCAGCCATGTCCATTAAGGCCTTCGACAGGGCTAAAGCAGCCAAGACTACTAAGACAGTGCCTGTTAAACCCCCCACAACCAGGCCCTCTTCTAGTTCTCAAATGCTTACTTGGGAAGAAGATTTAATTTCATTAATTAGAGGATCTCAATCTCACCCAGACAGGGCCTCTCAGCCCCCAGAGAAGAGACCTAGGGCAGAGCCCCCTGAGCCAGTGTCCTCTGATGATTCTGCTGACGAATCAGACATAACTGACCAGCCAGAGGCTCCTTTCTCCAATTTTGAAGATTCTGATGCTGAAGAATCCATTCCAGCTGCTTCCCCACCAGAAGAATTCTCCTTTGGGAAACCTTACATCCCATGCGAGAGCAGTTCCAATGGCAGAAACAGGATTTTTCAGACTCCAGAAAAAGACTTAGGACCTTTCTGCACCTCCCACAGCACAGGCCCTTAGCTATACCTCCTGTTCTCTCTGTGGTGGATGATGCTTTCAATGATGTCTGCTCCGCTCCACACTCTTTACCCCAGCCCCTGCCAAACCAGACAGATTTTACAGGGTGCCAGATACTCATCACCACCTTTACAAGGCCCCACTTGCAGACCCCCAAACTATATCCCAGGGTCCCAAGGCAGTAGCCGCGACCATAGCTAAAAACCCTATTCCTTCTGAAAGGGAAGCAAGGTCATTAGACAGATGGGGTAAGAAGGTCTACACTTCAGCTACTCTCTCAGCTAGAGCTTTAAACTGTCAGTTTCACATGATACAATACCAAGAGTTTATGCTTGATCAGTTAACTAAAAAACTAACCACTGATGAATCTCTTGATAAGAAATATGTATTAGAAATGGTAAATAACATACAACAGGTTAGCAACCATTCCTTAAAATGTGGCTATGATGCACTGGAGGCTTATTTAGATCAGCCATGACTGGCACAGTGATAAGAAGGCATGCATGGCTAAAGGAGCAAGTTTTACCGGATCATGTTAAAGCTAAGTTGCTAGATGCTCCTATGGATAAGACAAGTTTGTTTGGTACACCTGCCCAGCAGGTTATGAAGAAAATGGAAGAAAAGGCAAAATCTGTTCAAACGGTTAAAGATTTCTTGCAGGTTCAACCCCCAAGGTTTAGCAGGAACTGGCCTGCCAAAAATTGGTCCTTTCCTGACTCCACAAAATTTCAAAGGGGCAGGAATAGACGTTCCAGAGGCAGAAACCAATCCAGAGGAGGTGCCTACAGAGGACGACAGTGGCAAGGTAACAACAGAGGCACAGACACAACCACTGCCACTACATCAGCACAACCACAGTGACTTAACCCTAAATCCGCCTACCAGGGAACAAATAGCAGCTCCTCTAGGCGGAAAGTTAACCTTATTTTCAAAGAACTGGCACTACATAACAAAAGACAAGTGGATTTTACAAACCATAGATCAAGGTTACGGTTTCACTTCCACACTTTACCAGTCAAAGAGGAATGCCAAATCTACCTCCAAATCAAAAAACAGAGGCACTACAACAGATAATGGAGTTAGCAAACATGAGAGCTGTGGAAAGAGTGCCAACAGCAGAGCAAGGAAAGGGGTTCTACTCCAGACTATTCCTAGTTCCTAGAAAGGAAAAAAGTTGGAGACCAATTCTCGACCTGTCCACCTTAAATACATACATCATTGTCCCAAAATTCAAAATGCTGACCCTACAGCAACTTCTTCCCATGCTGGGCAAGGAGTCTTGGCTGGTAACTCTAGATCTCAAGGAGGCATACCTGCACGTCCCCATTCGACCAATCTGCAGAAGATACCTCAGATTTCTTGCAGGATCAGAGCACTATCAATTCTCAGCATTGCCCTTTGGCTTATCTACTGCCCAGAGTATTCACAAAATGCCTGGCATCAGTAACGCCCATTGCAGACTACAGGGAATTCAAATTTACCCATACCTGGACGACTGCCTGCTACAAGGGGACAACAAAAGCAAGCTGACAACAGATTTACAAAGGGTCATTTACTTGCTACAAGCACTGGGATACACAGTCAATTTACAAAAGTCAAGGCTGATACCATCCCAAACAAGGACATTCTTGGGCGGAATTGGACACAGTAAAACAAATGGCATTCCTGACTACAGAAAAACAAAAGAACTCCCTTTACTTCTTGGCACTAACAAAACTGAACAAGTTAACAGCAAGAAAAGTACTGCAGGCCTTGGGCTTCATGGCATCATGCATAATCTTGGTCCCATTTGCCAGACTACATATGAGAAAACTACAGTGGTACCTAAAGAATTTATGGTCCCAACACAGACACAGCCTAGAAACAGAAATCCCACTAATTCCATGCTTAAAGCAGGAGTTCCTATGGTGGGCTCAGGCATGTCAGTCAAACCCAGGCCTACCCTTTCGCAGATGTCAAGCAAGCCAGACCATCACAACAGACGCTTCAGACCTAGGATGGGGCCCACATGCTGGACAAATGCGCAAGGATTGTGGACACAGGATCAACTTCACCTGCACATCAACCTAAAAGAAATGCTGGCAGTAAAACTGGCAATCCAAAAGTTCAAACCATTTCTCCAAGAGGGCCAGTTGATGATAAGGACAGACAACACCACAGTCATGTGGTACATCAACAAACAGGAGGCACTCATTCATACCCCTATGCAGAATGACTTTGGAGCTGTGGACCCTGGCACTCAGCTACAACATCCAGTTACAGGCAATATTTGTACCGGAAAAGAAAATACTCTAGCAGACATATTAAGCAGAACCACATCGGATGCCTGAATGGAAGCTGCACCGACATCTTCAAGACCATCTCAAAGAAATGGGGAATGCCTCAGATAGATCTATTCGCATCACCTCTCAATCACCAGCTCAAAAGTTCTGCACAAGGACATTCCACCCACTAGCATGGAAAGTGGATTCGCCTCCTTCAGCTGGAAAGACCTAACAGCATATGCATTCCCACCTCTTCCCTTGATACACAAAGTACTACTAAAAATCAAGGAAGAACGTCCAAGGATAATCCTGATAGCTCCAAACTGGCCAAGACAACACTGGTACCCACTGCTGAGGAGCATGTCTCAGAACAATATGTGGCCAATACCCCTGATGCCTTTGATGTTAACTCAGAACAACTACAGCATCATACATCCAAACCTAAAAACGTTGCAACTGACTTCATGGAACATCACATAGCAGCAGCTAATCCAGAACTTTCCCAAAGAGTTAAAGACATTATTCTTGAAGCACGCAGACCTTCAACAAGAAGGAACTATGCTGGAAAATGGAAAAGGTTTGTCATTTGGAGTACGGAAAGAGGAAAAGATGTGTCAAACATAGATATGCCTAACATTCTGGAGTATCTGGCCGAACTTCTGCATTCAGGCCTATCCTACTCCTCCATCAAGATACATGCATCAGCTATTTCAGCAGAATACAGCTTTGATCTACCTGTTTTTTCGCACCCTTTGCTCAGGCAGTTCCTCAGAGGAATCAAGAATGTAAAACCTCCAAGGAAACCACCATTACCAGCTTGGGACTTAAACTTTGTGCTAGAAAAGTTGACACTATCACCCTTTGAACCAGCAGCAACAGCAGACCTACAACACCTGTCATGGAAAACTGCTTTCCTACTGGCAATTACTTCAGCAAGGAGGGTTTCAGAACTACAGGCCTTAATGGCAGTGTAACCCTTCCTAATCTTCCACCAAGATAGAGTGTCCATGAGGACTAATCCTACATTTATGCCTAAGGTGGTATCCAGAGTGTCTTTAAACCAGGCAATCCACCTACCTACCTTCTTTCCCAACCCACAAAACAGAGGGGAAAGAATACTGCATACCTTGGATGTATATAGACAGCTACGCTACTACTTGGACAGAACAAAAAATAGCAGAAAGACTGACCAACTTTTTGTAGCCTATGCAACAGGAAGGGAAGGAAAAGCTATTTCCAAACAGACAATCTCCAAACGGATAGGAAATTGCATACGATTCTGTTACTCCTTCCATGGAAAACCAATTCCACAGAACATAAGACCTCATTCTACAAGGGCAACAGCCACTACCACAGCCTTCTTACGAGGAGTGGCAACCAAAGACATTATTGAGGCGGCTACTTGGACCTCCGTGCATACATTTGCCAAGCATTATAATTTGCCTCTATATTCCAGATCCCGAGCAGGGTTTGCCACTGCTGTACTGCAAGGGATCCTAAACACACCATAATCTACTTTTATCCTCCTCCCTAGTTGGCTATGGTATTCTACCCAGTTGTTATGACTGCAGATGCATCCATGAAGGACATAGTACAGTTTTGTACCTACCATAAATGTAGATGTCCGAACTGGATAGCATCTGCAGTCAGGATTACCCTCCTCCTTCCCTCTGTGGTACTCCTAGGGTGTTTACCCTCCTAATAGCTAGCTGGTGGGGAGTCTTTATGGTGTATTTGTTTGTATATATGTACATACATGCTTATTTTTGTGTTTACCTCTATCTTTTGGAAACATTGGCATCTATCCAAATTTTAGCCTTCAAGAGGGCTACTGGCATCTGGGGCAAGAAACACTGAGGAAAATGGCGCCGGCTGGTGCTTTTATACCAAGACCAACAGAGATGACGTCGGGTGAAGTGCGACATCAGCCGGACCCGGACTTTGGAATCCGGCCGACTGAAGGGCTGCCTGACGACAGGACAACCCAGTTGTTATGACTGCAGATGCTATCCAGTTCGGACATCTACATTTATGGTAGGTACAAAACTGTACTTTTCCACTGGCTCGGGGGCCTTGAAGGATACCACTCCAGTCTTAAGAAGTGTGAAGTTTGCTTTTGAGAAGTTCTTCACTGTGGTCTTTTTGCTGGGGTGGGCGGTATGTGGATCTCCAATGAGATTAATTTATGGTCTGATCTCACCAATGAAGGATATACTTCCAGTGTGGAGCATTTTGTCCCCATGTTTGTGATGATCAGGTCTAGTATATTTTCTCCTCTTGTGGGAATGGTGACTAGTTGTTCCATAGCATTTGAGTTTATGAACTCAAGGAACCTTTGGGCTAGGGGTGTTGGGGCTTGAGTAATGTTCCCAGTCTATGTTTGGGTAGTTGAAGTCACCCAATATGATGGTGTTTGGAGAGACATTTATACTCTCCAGTGTCTTCAGGAAGGCTGTGTGGGTTTCCTGAGTTTGAGAAGGTGGTCTGTAGCATGTTACAAACTGTATGGCAGTTTTACCTATGGTTAATTGCACCTGGATGGTTTCCGATGCTTAGATGTTGCCACTAACCTGGAGGTGTGGGTATCCTTTATGAATATGGATACTCCCCTCCTTTGTGGTTCGGTCCAGATTTTGGGGCCGAACATGATATGAGGTATAACCTGATAGTGCTGGGGTGCTCTCAGGAGCCTTGAACCAGGTTTCAGTCACAGCACAAACATCGATGTTCTCCATACTGAGGAGGGCTTCGAGGGCATGCATCTTGAGGTTTAGACTTCTGGCATTGAGCAGTATTACCCTTAGTTTTTCCATTTTTGTTTTCTAGGGCGGTAGGTTTATCATTTGAGCCTTGCCTAAAAAGGCACTATGGGGTGGCAAGAGCCTTTGCCAATATCCGGAAGCCCAGGGGTGACAGGTGCAAGCCGTCCCTTGCGAAGCAGCGTGGCTTGTCAAGCATGTCATCCCAGGCAGACAGACATTGGATCCCCTTAGAATGACACCAGTAATTAAGCCAATTATTAAAGCTGATCATTTTGTCTCTGTATTGTGGCATCATTCTTGGTGAGGGTAGGATACTGCTCAGGGTCAGGCTATTTCTTTTGACACTTGAAATGAACAGGATTTGCCTATACCTACTTATGAGGACTCTGCTGCAAAAGATTCCATTCCTTCTGCTTCTCCCCCTGAGGATTTTTCTTTTGGGGAAACTTTACATACCTTAAGGGAGCATTTCCACTGGGAAAGTCAGGATTTCTCTGAATCTAAAAAGAGACTTAGGGATTTTCTTCTTCTTCCTCAGCATAGGCCATTGGCTATACCTCCTGTTCTTGACATTGTTGATTATGTTTTTTCAGAATCTAGTATGGCTCCTGATTCTCTGCCTCCGGCTCCTTGTAAGCCAGACAGATGCTATAGGGTTCCTGACTCCCACAAATTCCTTTTCAAACATCCTATTGCAGATCCTGAAACCATTTCTCAGGGTCCCAAGGGCATTAAGGCCTCTACTGCTAAAAATCCTACCCCTTCTGATAGAGATTCCAGGGCGCTGGATAGATGGGGTAAGAAGGTTTACACTTCTGCAACCTTGGCAATCAGGGCTTTAAACTGTCAATTTCATATGCTTAAATATCAACAGCATATTATGGGACTGCTTAAATAGAAAATTATGTTAATTTCTGACTGTGTGGAAAATAAAGATTTACCGGATTTATTGCATTCAGCTGAACAAGTTGGAAAGCATACTTTGCAATGTGGTTTTGATTCTTTGGAGGCCTCCTGCAGGGCTGCTGTAACTGGGTCTGTGTTAAGAAGGCATGCTTGGCTCAAAGAGCAAACTCTGCCTGATCATGTTAAAGCAAAATTGTTGGATGCTCCTTTACAACAGGACCGTCTTTTTGGTAATAAGGCTTGAAGAAGTTTTAAAAAAGATGGAAGATAAAGCTAAATCTATGCGAACTGTGAAAGATTTCTTACAAGTGCAACCTCCAAGATTTATGCTAAACGAATAAGTATGCGATGCTAAAGTCCTGTTATACTCAAACAATAAGTAGATCCAAAGAAAAGTATCAGGACACTGCTGCTAGAGTAAAGTCACTTAAAAATTTAATGATGCAAAACAAGGTTAGCGCTTTCGGGATAGACCCTTCCTCAGACAATACATAAAATTGTAAAACAACGGTACCATATTTAAAATACATTCAACCAATCACATTTAAAGAAAAACCCGCCTATTCTGTAAGGTGGGTTTAATAGGTAAAACATCATTAAGACCTGGATACCTGTGCGCCATAAATTCCACTATCCATCTAGATTCTGCTAGGGCTGTTAAATGTTTAATGATTAACAGTAACCTTACAGAATAGGCGGGTTTTTCTTTAAATGTGATTGGTTGAATGTATTTTAAATATGGTACCGTTGTTTTACAATTTTATGTATTGTCTGAGGAAGGGTCTATCCCGAAAGCGCTAACCTTGTTTTGCATCATTAAATTTTTAAGTGACTTTACTCTATCAGCAGTGTCCTGATACTAAATAGGCACTGGCCTACTAAGAAATGGTCCTTTCCAGTTCCTTCGAGAGCCACTCCAGTCAAACCCAGACATTCCAAAGGCTCCAGGTTTCAGTCACAGGGGTCCTTTAGAACAAAACAATGGGGTGCCACCACCTCCAAATCTGGAACCAACAAGGCACCTCCCTATGGTAAACAGTCTCAATGACTTCCCTCTACACTCACCAAGCACTTATCTTTTAGCCGTCCCTTTGGTGGGAAAGCTGGCACTTCATGCAAGAAACTGGCAACTTATAACCCAGGACAAATGGGTTTTAAATATAGTATCCCAGGGATACAGATTTTATTTCCACACGTTGCCAATGCCAAACGGATGGCCAGACCTGCCCCCAAATCAGTGGGCAGAGGCCCAGAAACAAGTTCTGTCCCTCATGAACATGGGGGCTATTCAACCAGTACCAGAAGAAGAAAAGGGACAAGGTTTCTATTCAAGACATTTCCTGGTACGCAGAAAAGACAAGCCATGGCGTCCAATTCTGGACTTATCTACTCTAAACACATTTCTGGACATTCCAAAATTCAAGATGCTGACTCTTCAACAGTTACTTCCTATGCTAGGCAAAGATGCCTGGTTGGTAACTCTAGACTTAAAAGAGGCTTACCTGCATATCCCAATCAGGGAATCTTGCAGAAGATACCTCCGCTTCAAAGCAGGCTATTTGCATTACCAGTTGTCTGCACTGCCCTTTGGCTTATCTACTGCACCCAGGGTCTTCACAAAGTGCCTGGCTACAGTAATTGCATTTTGCAGGCAAAGAAATATTCAAATATATCCATACCTGGACAATTGTCTAATTCAGACAGAAAACAAGGACATTCTTCTAAAGCATCTGGCATTTGTAAAGGTTCTAGGGTACACAGTAAACGAAAAGAAATCACAACTGGTACCCTCTCAAAAATTACATTCCTGGGTGCAAGCTTGAATACAACTTCCCAGATGGCTTACCTAATGCCAGAAAAGCAAATTCAATTGGTGACTTACTTCAAACAGGTGGCCACAAAAACCCAGCTATCTGCAAAACAAATTCTGCAAGCCTTGGGGTTCATGGCCTCCTGCATTCTTCTAATTCCATATGCAAGACTGCATATGAGGAAACTTCAGTGATACTTTAAAAGTTTATGGAGTCAACATTGTCACAGTCTGGAAACAATGATTCCTATCATACCTTGCCTGAAACTAGAGTTCCTATGGTGGGCAGAGGCCTGCCACCAAAACAAGGGACTGCCATTCGCTCCACCCCCTGCTGCCCAAACCCTGACTACAGACACATCAGACAATGTTTGGGGGGCTCATCTGGCAGGGAAGTGCATTCAGGGCAAATGGAGCCCAAATCAAATGCACCTTCATATCAGTCAGAAAGAGATGCTAGCTGTACAGAATGCACTGACAGCCTTTAAGGACTACCTTCATCAAGGACAATTAATAATAAAGACAGACAACACCACAGTTATGTGGTACATAAACAAGCAGGGGGGTACACACTCCTACCTCTTTGCAAACTAGCCATGGCATTGTGGAACACGGCCTTGACCTATCAAGTACAACTACAAGCTTAATTCCTGCCAGGAAAGCTGAATACTTTGGCAGACAAACTAAGCAGAAATCTCATGGACCCTCATGAATGGAAACTGGAACCACCGATTTTCAACATGTTGACATGCAAATGGGGGCGTTCAGACATAGATCTTTTTGCCTCACCCCAGAACTATCAGCTGGACAAATTCTGAACAAGAACTCATCACAAAAAAGCTTGGAAAGTGGATGCTCTGTCATTCAGCTGGAAAAACCTGTCAGTCTATGCCTTTCCCCCTCTGCCTCTGCTCTCCAAAGGTCTACTAAAAGTCAAACAGGACAAACCAAAAATGATTCTGATTGCTCCAGACTGGCCTCGCCAACACTGGTACCCACTCCTGCGCAATGTGTCACACCTTCCACCATGGCACCTGCCTCAGACCCCTTACTTACTGTCTCAGCAGATCAACCAAATTCTGCACACTCCGCTTCAAACTTTGAATCTTGCAGTGTGGCTAATCACCTAAATTCATCTTTAGCATCCCTCAGCAAACCTGCGATGGATGTCATTTTGGAGGCGAGAAGGCCTAGTACTAGAAAATCTTATGCTAAAAAATGGAAAAGATTCTGTGGTTGGAACCAGTCACAAAAAATAAGTAAAGAAGCGCCCAATATTCCTCAGATTTTACAATACTTAACTGAGATGCTTCACAAGGGTCTGTCCTTTTCTTCCATAAAAATCCATGCCTCTGCCATTTCAGCTCATTACAACACAGAATCTCCCCTCTTCTCTCATCCTCTGCTAAAGCAGTATCTCAGAGGGGCCAAAAACTTAAGACCACCCAGGAGAGCTCCATCCCCTGCCTGGGACCTCAATTTATTGGAAAAACCTCACTCTCCCTCCTTTCGAGCCAGCTGCTACTGCAGACTTAAAATTTCTCTCCTGGAAAACAGCTTTCCTTTTAGCAGTCACTTCAGCTAGAAGGATTTCTGAATTACAGGCTCTTATGGCAGTGGAGCCTTTAATTATTTTTCATGCGGACAGGGTGTCTCAGCACCAATCCATCCTTCATGCCTAAGGTGGTACACAGTAAACGAAAAGAAATCACAACTGGTACCCCCTCAAAAAATTATATTCCTGGGTGCAAGCTTGAATAGAACTGCCCAGATGGCTTACCTAATGCCAGAAAAGCAAATTCAATTGGTGACTTACTTCAAACAGGTGGCCACAAAAACCCAGCTATCTGCAAAACTAATTCTGCAAGCCTTGGGGTTCATGCCCTCCTGCATTCTTCTAATTCCATATGCAAGACTGCATATGAGGAACCTTCAGTGGTACTTAAAACGTTTATGGAGTTAACATTGTCACAGTCTGGAAACAATGTTGCCTAAGGTGGTGTCCAGTGTGGCTCTTAATCAGACCATTCATTTGCCAACTTTCTTTCCCAATCCACAGAACAAGGGGGAGCAAATTCTGCATTCCTTGGATGTACACAGACAACTTAGATTTTACTTAAACAGGACAAAATCTCTAAGAAAATCTGAACAACTACTGGTGCCATTTGCTGCAGGGGCAGAGGGAAAGGCTATTTCAAAGCAAACTATTTCCAAATGGATAAGCCATTGTATTAGTTTCTGCTATATGCACCATGGTAAAACAATCCCCAGGGGATCAGATCTCATTCCACCAGGGCTGCATCTACTTCTACTGCCTTTCTCAGAAGTGTACCTACCAGAGTCATTCTAGAAGCTGCTACCTGGAGCTTAGTTCATACGTTCACCAAACATTACCATTTACCTTTCTTCTGTAAATCCAGAGCTGGCTTTGCCACTGCTGTCCTGTAAGGCCTTATAGCTGGTCCAAATGCTGTATAAATCCATCCTCCCAACCGTAGCTTTGGGAATCTACCCAAATGTAATGACTGCAACAGTGAAACACGAAGAACATAGTGCAGTTGTGTACACTTACCATAAATGTAGATGTTTGAGTATATTCGCTGTTGCAGTCCTGGTTACCCACCCTCCAGCCCCCTGTTTTTCTCTTACTATACCTCTACTTTCTTTTACTATGCTTAAAAGCCTTGTTGGTGTATTTGCTTTTGTTTGGAGGTATAATTTTTGTGTTTTAAATGATATATATATATATATATATATATATATATATATATATATATATTTTACTCCCCATTTGGGGGGCACCTGACATCTGGGACAAGAAGAACTGATGTAATGGCGTCGGCTGCATGTTTTATACCCCTGACGACCTAACGTCATGGAAGAAGGGACAGCAACCGACGCAGGACCCAAGACTTTGTTAATCAGGCTGGCTGAGGGCAACCTGCCAGCAGATTACCCCAAATGTAATGACTGCAACAGTGAATACACTAGAACATCTACATTTATGGTAAGTGTACACAACTGTACTTTGTGTGCAGAGCTCATTGTAAATGGAGCCATCTAGGGAACAGGTCCTTAATGCTCTCTCTAAGACCAAGAACACTGCATCAATGGGCCCAGACAGTATCCCAGGATGCCTTCTAAAGAGCATGAAAAATGACCTATCAGGGCCTCTGGAATTACCATTTGACTATAGCCTCCAAGCAGGCTTCATGCCTCATGAATGGAGAAAGGCAACAGTCATCCCTCTGCACAAAGGCGGGCCACCTACAGACCCTGGAAACTACAGACCCATAAGTCTCACTAGTTTTGTATGTAAAGCTATGGAAAGAATTATCATGGAGATGATCAATAGAGATATAGTAAACCTCCAGACACTGGACCCAACCCAGTTTGGTTTCGTCAAGGGCAGAACATGCCTACTCAACCTGGTGGACTTCTTTGAGAAGGTCACCAAAGCAATGGATGAGGGCAGAATCGTTCATACTGCCTACCTTGACCTGGCCAAGGCATTTGACACAATACCCCACTAGGGCATTGCTGACAAACTCAAGAGGTTAGGTATAAACCTATATCTCACCATGTGAATAGCCAACTGGCTCACAGACGGGACCCTGGAAGTTAGAATTGGGGAGTCCACCTCTACAAAGAGGCTAGCCACAAGTGGAGTCCCTCAGGATCAGTCCTTGATCGCTACTTTTGGCATTTACTTCTCCAAAGTCAAGGTCAGTGTCAGTGTTCTCTGGCTGACTAAATTTGCAGATGATTGCAAATTAAGAGCTGTCATTGAATCTCACACTGACACAAATGTTCTCTAGGAAGGGCTGACACAGACAAACAACTGGTGTCAGAGCCATGGACTAAAACTAAATGCCAAGAAATGCATAATAGTATCTTTTAGGAAGTTATCCATCCCTGGTAACTTATCATATTGACAACACACCCCTTAGAATTGATCCAGCACTCAGGGACACACATCGATAGTAATCTAGCCTTTGACCATCACGTGTCTACAGTGGTGAGGAAATCATTCTATGTTTCACAACTTATAAACAACGGTATGGCATCTAAGTCCAAGGAAGTGATAGGTCTGATGAATGCCAAATACAGTGGAACAATCATTGAGTACAATGCCCCTTTTGGTATGTACGGCATATCCAGCAACTGGAACATCCATAGAGGTTCCTCATTAAAAGAATACAGGGCGTAAGTAATATGTCCTGTGCAGAACACCTCAAGGCCCTATCCCTGTATTGTGTCTCCTACAGGCATTTGAGGGGAGATCTATGCCTGGCATACAGGGCATTGTCAGACCCCACTCTGATGGACTTCCTGCATATCCACAAAACAGACAGTACCAGAATTACCCATTCTAAAGACTTAAACCTTGCCTGTGATATAAATAGGACCTGCTGGAGAGATAGGTATGTATCCTAGAGACTACCCTGCCTATGGAACAGGCTCCCCATCCATGTGAAGCAGAGTTCCTCCCTAATCCATTTCAAGAGCAACTTGGACAATTGGATGGGAAACTGGAAATTCATCCCCGGTTTGGCACATATGTCTCTGATGCAAACAGGTAACCTGCAAATGGTTAATCTCCCAGGCCCATGCTTACACTTATCACAGGATTAAGAACTTGTCAAAGCTTTTGGATGCATGGCTAGGTTTAAATAGGCCCTTGTGGTCATTAGACTAGTAAACACCTATGAACCTGTAGGCAGCTGAAGTTAGAAGAGCTATGTTTACTGAAATGCTTCTTTATGCTTAGCAGGTGGCAGTTGGTTTTGCAGTATAATAGAGGTGGCAAGTTACTGGTGAAATATTCTTTCAAGGGCTTTTTGATAACTGTTAAGAGTTGCAGTATGTCAAAGGTTATTGATCTCAGCTTATGTACCATCTTTGTGCATTGATGTTATATGACTTTTTTTTTTTTGGGATTTT
>NC_056725.1:455642606-455662884 GCF_019279795.1 Protopterus annectens | reverse complement strand
TGTGGTAGTTCATGGGTACAAAGTTTTTACCAAAAGGGATGACCATGCACTTTTTGGCATTGAGCTTGAGGCCATGGCTTTGACACCAGGCATCTGTCTCAGTGAGGCTCTTTTGTAGGCTGTCCACATTGTTATGAGTTTCGATTATGGCTCCTAGTTTGCAGTCATCTATGAACTACGTTAACCAAAGACCTTCTGTGTTAGCCTGTACTTCAGAGAAGTAGATACCAAACAGGAGAGGACCCAGGACTGAACCCTGTGGTACTCCACTTGTCACTGGTCTGAAGTCGGACTTGGAGTCTGCTACTTTCACAGTGTGGGTTCTGTCAGTGAGCCAGTTGGCAAACCATATTGTGACATAGGAATTAATACCTAGTTTAGTGAGTTTATCTATAATTCCTGAGTGGGGGATGGTGTCAAAAGCCTTGGCGAGATCTAGATAGGCTGTGTGAACTACCTTACCCTCATCTACGGCTTTGGTGACTGCTTCAAAGAAGTCTATCAGGTTTAGGAGGCCTGATCTGCCTTTTACAAACCCGAACTGGGTGGGGTCCAGAGTTTGGAGATTACCAATGTCTTTGTTTATAAGTTCCATGACGATACGTTCCATGGCCTTGCAGACCAGTACAATGGAATTATTTTTTAAAGGCACACTGACAAGCAGTTCAGTGACAAATGAAGTTTTAAATTATGGTAGTGATTAAGTTAGACACACAGCTGCCCCTAACATAGTAAATAAAAAAAATAATTAATTTACTTAAGGATAACCAGTATACTTATGTTGAGGCTAAAAATGAATGTTTACTGAAAGCATACAGGCATTTTTTTCCAAATCAGGGAGAGTAACTGACTTTATGGGAACATGGGCAAAATTCTTTTCTAAGCTTACAAGGGCCTCCATGCCAATAGTCTAGTATCATCTTATGAACCTAATAACTTAAGTAAGAGAGATATAATAAGAACAGATAAGAACGGGTACCACCAATTACTGAAAGTGGGAACACAGACTCTAAACGTATGCTAGCATCTAGCATGGTTAACCTTAACTTTAGAATAGGTAAATGTCTGTGGCTGCAGCCATTGATTTGGGGCAGTACTCCTTTTTTTGCCAACCATATATATTTTATGCATTTCCTATAACTTAAAAAGGGATGGGATTAACTGTATTAAGTATTTTTAACAAACCACAGAAAAAAAATAAAATGAAATGAAAATAAAAACAACCAATGGCTACTGAAAATAAGTTTACTGAAAATACACTCTCGCTAGTGCTGCGGCAGAACAGCCTTCAAGGAGTTATACATAAAACACTCAAATGCATCTTGTACAGAAAAATCAATAAAACAATCAACTAATTAATAAAACAACCAACGTAAATTAAATCAAATACTTCCAATTTAAACAACAATTCCATCCAAAAGGCAATAATGTATTGAATTTTAAAATAAAAACAGATTCTGTATGGAGAAGTTTATCCTTTAAAGAACAAATTTCCCTCCAATCTTACATGAACGTGTTCAATAATTGTTCCTTCTAATGATAAAAAGAAAAAAAAAACACCAATGTTTTTCTTTAAAATGAACAGCAACATGACTTTCAGTTTTGTTTTATTGATTGCAGCCTGCTCCAATTAAAGATCTGACATCCAAAACCAGGCAGCAAGGCCCTGATGACTGATTGGCAGCTGCTGAAATGACAAAAACTAATGGGAATTATAGCTAATGAAAGTCAGGGGTAAAGAATGGGCTATATTCTAATCTATATACTGAATGAATTATATTTGAGATGCATGGATGAGTGATACACTACACACAGTGGATTGAGTTCTGCATAATCTGAAAAGTGGCAGTTTATGATTCAGAAATGTCTTGGCCTCTGAACCACAAGACTAAATCCATTCATATGCTGAACTCATCAGCAGGCAGGTATGCAAAGTACCTCTCTGTTAGTATTCTGTGTAATTTAGGAATGGCAGCTGGTGCAGAGGAGAGGTCAAATACCAACCTGACACGCACTACATGCATTTGGCCACTGCAACCACATATAAAAAAACAAGCAAGTAGAAAATATCAGACCACCTGTCACCCACACCAATTTTGTATATTATACAGAGATGCAATTAGTCCTGAAGCAGTTAAATGTTATACCATGTTTATGCCAAGCAAACAAGCTCTGCCACTCAAGAAAAATTACAATGATATGGCACATGTCCAGTGGAGCACAACAGGAGTGTCAGAGGAGTAATTACTGGCAAGATGCAGTGTCAGGGATATAACAACATTGGCAGAAACGATACAAAATACTGCTGTATGTTGACAATGTGCAAACCAAGGGAAAAATGTATATAGGTTGCTTGCATGACAGTTAACCTACTGGTCTCTCTACATTTCCTGTCCTGGCTCAACTTTCTAACACAAGGCACTACTATGCTAGCACTGTTAAATGTTAACTTGCGCTTTAAGCACTTCAATACCAAGCAGTACGTGATGTGGGATTCTTTAGGAACCCCATGGTATATTTTTGCATGCTGAGGAGATGGCTGGATGAAACCGAAGTGCACGGAACAACAGAAAAAAACTACTTGCTTAACAGACAAGACAGGTTACCTGGAACTCTGTCAGCTGCTGCATCAGTTCTTCCTGTTCCTTACAATTGGTCAGTGGTGGAATGATGTTCAAAAAAATCTTCAATAAATCGAGATTATCACCAGTAACACTAGACAATGTGAAGATTGGTGTGATGCTGTGAGAAGAAGAACAGTACAATAAATAAAATATGGTAATCTGCAACATTTCTCAAGCTCCATGTTTTAAATTCAACTTGTTAGCCATTGGCATATGATTACCATGACATCAATGTTAAAAGATTCATAGAGTGTACTAATGTTGCTGGTATAGACTATACTATCCAAAAACTGGCCACCAGTTCTGAAAGGCAGGATCAATAATTAAGCTGCTCAGAACAGTTAATCCCCTGACTTGCTTTTGATACTGCCCATAAACAAACATCTTCTACACAAAAATGTTAAATAAAAATAGCTACATCAGCTTAAGCTATAAAGAAAATAGTACTGCTTGTTACTCTGAGTGCACAAAGGAACACCACCTCAGCACATGATACAGTAATTAAAAAAAAACACAGAAGTGTTACTTTCCTTTGAACAAGATTATGTTTAAGTATATATATTTTCTGAGGGTAGTCTAATTTCTGCCTCGCAGTTGCAAAAGCTAACACTCAAAATTCAGATTATCACTCTTGAACATGTAAAAATAATAAAAAAAAAGCAAAAATACTGCATTTACTTTTAACACCACTATCTGAAGACTAACTACAAAATTACTGGTGTCTTTCTGTGCAGGTTAAATGAAAGAGGACACTGTATGCAAGTTCACAGACATTAACTACGCATGCACTTAAGGAGACCACTGAGGAGTTAATCTTAGTTTCTTAACTATCTTAGAGCACTGTATGGTTAAGTGACTTGCTTAGAGTCACACAGCAGGTAAAATGGAGACAGAAGGACTCAAACCGTGGACTACAGATAGCAGTTCATTAACAGCTCATAGTCTCAGTCCTCTGCACTATCAGCCAATAGACCTCAAATTTACATACCTGTGTCTGGGATCCACTGTACAACCACTGCGCTGTGGTACCACAAGTCGGGATAATTTCCTTCAAAGCAGGGGTAGCTCCTATAAGACCCCCTTTACCTAAAGGAAATAGTCTGCCCTGGTGAGACAGAACAGGTGTCAGCATATACAACAGGATCATTGTATCATTCAGCATTTTTTTTTTTTTAATAATTCAGGGCAGATGCAATATCTAAGGTAAAAAGGTTCTAGTTGTTCTTTTTTGCATTAGAGTTTAGGACATACTTGTTTTACATAAAACAGTGTTATTTCTGGTTGCCATCACAGTGATGGTACAGAGCACAGATGCAATGTGCATGGGTGCAACAACAGATGTACCAAATGCCTGCATAGTACACCTCATAACTGCGGTTTCTGGAAGGTTTAATGTATATACTCACAGAGATTTTGATTTTTTTTTCTTTACTTGGTGGAAGTACTCAAATTTTGAAGCCCGGGAATTAGAAGAAAAATATGGATAACCAGTTGTGCATGCCAACTGGTATTATTCAACTGGCTTTTAAGTTTCTGAATATTAAAGTCTCACATCTCAGCATGTTTCACAGTGACATTTACTTCCAACTGGACATGATCTGTCAGAGTTCATCTTTCAGGATCAGACAACTGTTCTGGCAAGGAGGGAATAAATTCCAAAATGAACCATTCCCCCTAAACCACAGATTATAATCAGGATAGATGGTGTGATTTATTTCTGAGTATGCAAAATGTTTAAAAAAGCCATTAAGTTCTACTCCTTTACAACAGGTCAAATAACACTTGTATTTTGTTTTTTCTAATTTTCACTTTACATGAAATTTTACCATTCGTATTACTATTTATATATTTATATGAAGGGTTTGCCATCACAAATATTTCACTAACTAGGAATCCACTTGCACAGTAGCAGTACATTTTCAAGGCTTCATGCTGCATCCCAGTAATCCTGTAAAAGTGAAAAAGGTTATTAAAGAAGGATTTCGGCATTCAAAATGATGGGGGGAGGGGGTGATTTCCTTCTCATTACTGAGAAACACTTTTTATACCTTCAGCAATTGAACAGATAGGCTGTCTAAGGGCCCTTAATCACTCAACACATGATTACTCATTTTCTTTAGCAATCACCAACACCTCCCAAGTTGCTGGTCAATCATTCTTAAACTTTAACAAACAGCAAACAAAGTCAAGGGTGTTATGTATGACGACATTACAAGATCACTACTGAGTCAAGTGAATTTATTCAAAATTATCCTAGAACACAAAGTTTTACAGCCAATGAGAAAAAAACAGAGGAACAGGGGTGACAAGAATGCAGAACACCTAGGTAGCCGGTACCAAGCTGCTGATGTGAAGGGTGGATTATCTTACATAAAATATTCTTTTTCCTCTTAATTTTAACTTATATACCCTGTAAATGCCCCATGGATGGATTTTGTAAATTCACAGCTCCTTCATGAGTCGTTTCAATTCAAACGCTTGCTTTTTCCTCTCCCAAGGAAACTTTTTGCTATCAAGTAAGATCACTCAATTTCCCTTTAATATCACATCTCATGGTAAAAGTTTGGCCTAACACTGACCCTGCACAGCTGGGTTTTTTGAAGAAACCTCATGATCAGTGGGAAAACAGGTCTGCATCCAAAATCCCATTCCTACCTCTTCTTATTTCCTTTACTTTAATCAGCTCTGAGCACATCTGACTTATTTTTTTCCTCCAGATTACTAGAAGCAATTGCACTAAAGCTAGAGCTGGAACTGCTTTTTGCAGAACAGCTGCAGGATTTTCCTAGTCAGTGTTTTCTCTTCACTTTTTCCAACTGATTTTCTTTTAGGCTCATAGTGTCTTCTTTGTTGATGGGTGGCCATGGTGGTGCAGCAGTTAGCGTTGCCGCCTCACAGCAAGAGGTTCTCTGGTTCGATCCGCGGCTGGGGTGCCTTCTGTGCAGAGTCTGCATGTCCTCCCTGTGGTCGCGTGGGTTTCCTCCGGGTGCTCCGGTTTCCTCCAACATCCCAAAGGCATGCTGTAGGTGGACTGGACGCTCCAAATTGGCCCTAGGTGTGAGTGTGTGCGTGTGTGCCTTCTGTGGAAGGTTGGACGCCGGGCTGGCAACTAGACACCGTAAAACTCCACTGCCAATCATGAGCCAACAGGTGATCCACTGTGACGACCCCTAACCGGGGAAAGCCGAAAGAAGAAGAAGTGTCTTCTTTGTTGACATCCAGGCACTGTACTTACCAGCCAATAACTGAATGTACTAAAAGTAATAGTGTTCCTGGATTTTGTCTTTCAATTCCTTTTTACACACTGGGACTATTTGCTGATCAGTGTGAAGCTAATTTGGAAATTTCCCAATGCCACACATTTTTGAAAATATGGGGTGGGGGCTGTGGCGAGTCTGAACAGCTGGGCTCTGAAGTGGCAATGACTTGTTTCCTACCTGAAAATGCATAAACTTACTCCTTATCAGGCTAATATGCAAGTAGGCAACCTGGAAATGTAGGTAAAACATCAAGTCTCCCTGGTGAAGACATGACAGGATTGGACTGTAACCATCAAGAATTTTGTCTTCCTCACACGCAAATTCAATGAACTTAGGTCAGGAATCAGCCTTAGACCCTTCATCTTCTTGGGGCATTAAAAGAATCTGGAATAAACATCAGTTCCTCTCAGGTCCGGTAAGAGCTCTTGGATGACTCTCTCTCTCTCTCTTTTTAATATGATATCTATCTCTCTTCTGACAACTGCTTTTTGATGGAATGAAACATCAAAGGGAAGTGACAGAAGCCAGGGAGATATGAAACAGCCTTTGGAAGTTTCCCTGACCCACCTCTCCTGCATTATGGACAACCATGTTGGCAAGTGGAGGGAAAAATGACCCCAGACCACCTTGAAAAATTGACAGACAGAAAAGATCCTCAAGAACGTTGTAGATGTTTCCAAGGAAAAGGGCTACAGAACCTGTAATTTTGTGGATCACCCCTACCTCAAGTGAAGCATTCACTGGAGAAGCCTCTGCAACCTTGGCAGCCCTCTCTATCATAATGTTGCTAAAAAGGTTTATGATGATTTTTTTTTTTACCATATGTTTTTGGACCCCTTCTGGCTCCTTAACCCCAAAAGCTGAAAGTAGTTTTTCCTGTCATTCACTTTGAAGCCAAGTTTCTTTTATGTTAGACCCAAACAAAGAGAAGCCACCCAGTAGGACACTGGTGAATAACCACCACTAAGTTTTCTAAAAAAAAACGACGGGGGGGGGGGGGGGTCCATCTCCTTCATCAAGACACTGTCTGCGTGGAAGCCTTCAGTCAACACACCTCCTCTTATGTGCATTCTTCCTGGGAATACTCAGAGGGGGATCTTCTGAGCAGCCCAAGAGGAATCTTCCTCACATGGTTGAGTCAAACAGATGCTTCTCAGTTCCAGTCCATTATGAGAAAGATATGAGAGCGTACTTTGTCAAAATTGAGTGGAATCATAGGATGGAGCTGAAGCTTGTTTGGCACCCACACCTCTCAACCTCTTAAAACAAGAAATCTGAACAAAGACAAAAATAATGGGGGACAAAGGCACAAAAATAGGGTCAGATTTTAAATAGTGTTCTTATAAACTTAGAAAGCTGCTAAAATAACAGGTTTTGCATTGACATGCATTTTCTGAAGGACAAAGTCTGAAATTTCAATGTCTGACATGATTTACAAACTTAAATCCTCAATTATTTTCCAGAAAAATCCAAATTTTATGAGGAAGAGACAAGAAATATAAGGCAAAAATCTGGATGTTCAACTGTATGGGATGCCCTGTAACTTGAGTGCCCATGTAACAGAGTTCTCTGTAGCCAGCACCAGCATCATTGGTGACCCAAACTGCATGCAAACAGAAGGAACCAAATGCAAAGTCTTCTATCATATGTAGTCACCAAATTTTCTGTTACATCAGTAATATTACTACCAGGAATTCACTGTAACCTTTCATTAATCGACTTTAAAGTGAGGCTCTGATGCACTTCCACCAGAGTTAAACAAGTGCCTTAACAGCTAAGATACAAGTATGAATATTTCTCCCATAACCCATATCTATTCAATAAACCAGAGTGCTTAATCAAAAGGCAAAGCAGTAAGGAGCACAGATTTTCCACTCTTATTAGATGTACATAAAGAAATCAACGCCTAGCTTATGTGTATTATGTAAATCTTATCTCTCTGTATCTCTTTTCAATAAAGATACCCAACCGGCTAAATAAAAAATTCACCAACAGATTTTAAGACATCCACAAAAGAAATTTCTTCTGATGGAAACCAGGAGAATTGGGAAGAATTCTTCAAATCAGAATCCTAAGAGAAAGGAGAATGAATCTGTTACACATACTGAGATTTGTCTGCATACATCAACTGGACATAAGCTGATTTAAGTATATTTCCTTCATTTTATTGTGGTTGTTATAACTTGGGGACTGATTTCTCAGATCTAGCTCTGTTGAAACTGTCTTGTGTGTGTGTCTGAAGCTCTGCACTAGTTGTTAAACTGCTCTGAAATTCCTTTAAGTGTTAATTAGCTTGGGGGGTTTTCTGATAACTTTAAAACCTGTGTTGGTTACATCTCTGGTAATCATTTTAAGTAGAGTTGCTGCTACTGAGATTTGTCTGCATACATCAACTGGACATAAGCTGATTTAAGTATATTTCCTTCATTTTATTGTGGTTGTTATAACTTGGGGACTGATTTCTCAGATCTAGCTCTGTTGAAACTGTCTTCCCACCCTCCCTGTTCTTGGATGTAGTTTAAATTTGGTGGCTTTTGCAGTGCCCGCCCCACTGTAGATTTGATCTAGGACACTCCCCCAGTCCCTTCTCTTTACCGCATTCTCTCTAATAAACCCTTTCTGCACTTGCTTTTAGTCCTTTTTAATTTAATTACATTTTTTTCATACTGTGTGTGGACTAATATTGCTACATACTCAAGTGTGCCAGCTTGCACTGCATGTGAATTGTTTTTATAGCATTTACTGTCTGTTTTTTTCCTTGTCGCTGTAAAAAAAAAAAAAAAAAAAAAAAAAAAAAAAAAAAAAATTCTCTTGTTTTCCTGCCTTACTGAACTAGAGTAGTCCAGTTTCAGAGTTGCTGATCCCTGGGCTTTGTTTTTAGTTCCTGTTACTGATCCATTGCCTTATTAGGAAGGAGGGAAGTTTCTTTGCTTACCAGTGGGAGTGGGAAGCACTGAGCGGCCTTTTTGTCCGATTTGGTGAAGTTTCAGCCAGAAACTAGTAGTCCATTGGTCGTTTTGGGCCAGTTCCTAGCTCCTTTCAGCCCCCTGCTATAAAACACACTAAACACGCGTTTTCCAGCTTGTACCAACTCAGCACAGATCCTCGTGGTGGCCTGCAGAGTGATCCAAGCAGCAGAGAGCTAAAAGAGTGACTTTCTACCAGATATAAGTATTTTGTGGCTTTCCCACTGTTATTAAGCTAGCGACTGCATTTCGCCTGTTTTACTGCTACTTTAAGTGATTTCTGCATTTTACACTGTTTATTGCACTTTAAGTTACTAATTGTTGCAAATTGTTTCTGTAGGCTACACACTAAAGTGCTAGCCGATTTACAGCATTTATAGCATTTACTGTCTGTTTTTTTTCCTTGTCTCTGTAATAAAACAAAAAAATCTCTTGTTTTCCCGCCTTACTGAACTAGAGTAGTCCAGTTTCAGAGTTGCTGATCCCTGGGCTTTGTTTTTAGTTCCTGTTACTGATCCATTGCCTTATTAGGGAGGAGGGAAGTTTCTTTGCTTACCAGTGGGAGTGGGAAGCACTGAGCGGCCTTTCTGTCCGATTTGGTGAAGCTTCAGCCGGAAACTAGTAGTCCATTGGTCGTTTTGGGCCAATTCCTAGCTCCTTTCAGCCCCCTGCTATAAAACACGCTAAACACGCGTTTTTCCAGCTTGTACCAACTCAGCACAGATCCTCGTGGTGGCCTGCAGAGTGATCCAAGCAGCAGAGAGCTAAAAGAGTGACTTTCTACCAGATATAAGTATTTTTGTGGCTTTCCCACTGTTATTAAGCTAGCGACTGCATTTCGCCTGTTTTACTGCTACTTTAAGTGATTTCTGCATTTTACACTGTTTATTGCACTTTAAGTTACTAATTGTTGCAAATTGTTTCTGTAGGCTACACACTAAAGTGCGCTAGCCGATTTACAGCATTTATAGCATTTACTGTCTGTTTTTTTCCTTGTCTCTGTAATAAAACAAAAATCTCTTGTTTTCCTGCCTTACTGAACTAGAGTAGTCCAGTTTCAGAGTTGCTGATCCCTGGGCTTTGTTTTTAGTTCCTGTTACTGATTCATTGCCTTATTAGGGAGGAGGGAAGTTTCTTTGCTTACCAGTGGGAGTGGGAAGCACTGAGCAGCCTTTCTGTCCGATTTGGTGAAGTTTCAGCCAGAAACTAGTAGTCCATTGGTTGTTTTGGGCCAATTCCTAGCTCCTTTCAGCCCCCTGCTATAAAACACGCTAAACACGCGTTTTCCAGCTTGTACCAACTCAGCACAGATCCTCGTGGTGGCCTGCAGAGTGATCCAAGCAGCAGAGAGCTAAAAGAGTGACTTTCTACCAGATATAAGTATTTTTTGTGGCTTTCCCACTGTTATTTAAGCTAGCAACTGCATTTCACCTGTTTTATTGCTACTTTAAGTGATTTCTGCATTTTACACTGTTTATTGCACTTTAAGTTACTAATTGTTGCAAATTGTTTCTGTAGGCTACACACTAAAGTGCGCTTAGCCGATTTACAGCAATTACTGTCTGTATTTTCCTTGTCTCTGTAATAAAACAAAAAATCTCTTGTTTTCCGCCTTACTGAACTAGAGTAGTCCAGTTTCAGAGTTGCTGATCCCTGGGCTTTGTTTTTAGTTCCTGTTACTGATCCATTGCCTTATTAGGAAGGAGGGAAGTTTCTTTGCTTACCAGTGGGAGTGGGAAGCACTGAGCGGCCCTTTTGTCTGATTTGGTGAAGTTTCAGCCAGAAACTAGTAGTCCATTGGTGGTGTTGCGCCAATTCGTAGCTGCCTTCAGCCCCTGCTATAAAACACGCTAAACGCTAGCCGATTTAGCTGAGTTACCACTGTTGCACACAAGAGCAGCGGTTAAACAAGGTTAACTATTTGGGCCATCTAAATTCCACTCTTCCAATTTTCCCTTAAAACTACCTTCCTCGAGCTGTACTGCTGATCTAACCAGCATATCCTATAACTGAAAAGTTCATCTCTACTTGATTCCCAAGTAGACTATTCTCTATCTGTAAAGCCTAGCACTTACTCCTACAGTACTTGCACCTTGATAAAGCACTCTTATTATAGATAGTACCCCACCAGCCTAAAACCCACTTCCCGGAGTCCTTTGAAAGTCTCTTTATCTACTACTTCTAGTATGTCGAGGGATCAGTTGCTAGTGTCCTCTCCAGCTCAACTGGTGAACCTGGGAATATTGAGGCAATGTTACAACTGCCTCATGTACACAGACAATCCTCTCCTTCTCCCACAAAACACAAATACATGCGAGAGATGCAACTATACGGCCAAACTGGAGGCTGAGCTCTCTCAACATAGGACTGGCAAGACCAGACAGGAGGAGAAGGTAACCACACACAATACATACCCAGTCACACATGGTACCATCACAACTTCAAATCATACACATACTCACACAAAGACATACTCGGAGGCTCTGATCAAAAATTTACCAAAACAGCAGAGGCCACCAAAGCAGACACCCAAACAACTACCACCTCACGACCCAACACATGCAACACATAGACCACACAGAGTGTCAAACAGTCACAGCCCTTAAGGCCAAACAAAATGCCAGACACACTTGTCATTGGTGATTCCATAGTCAGACACACTGACGTCCCGCTCACCAGACTGAGTAAAGAGAAGGTCACAGTAAGCTGCCTGTCAGGCGCTAGAATCCGCCACATAACGCAAGCACTCAGGTCTCTCAACAGTAGGTACAAGTCGACTCAGTCATTGTCCACGCTGGTGTCAACGACCTGAGACGCACCTCCTTGGACTACATGAAAGGGACATCGAGGAGCTCTCTGATTATGTAGCCCAGGCAGGTATGACCCTGACCTTGAGCAGTATCCTACCTTCACCTAGAATGATGCCACAATACAGTGATAAGATGATCAGCTTTAATAATTGGCTTAAATTCTGGTGTCATTCAAAGGGGATCCAATGTCTGTCTGCCTGGGATGACATGCTGGACAAGCCACGCTGTTTCGCAAGGGACGGCTTGCACCTGTCACCCTGGGCTTCCGGATATTGGCAAAGGCTCTTGCCACCCCATAGTGCCTTTTTAGGCAAGGCTCAAATTCTAAACCTACCACCCTAGAACACCAAAAAGGAAAAAAACTAAGGGTAATGCTGCTCAATGCCAGAAGTCTCAATCTCAAGATGCACGCACTCGAGGCCCTTCTCGATATGGAGAACATCGATGTCTGTGCTGTGACAGAAACCTGGTTCAAGGCTCCTGAGAGCACCCCAGCACTAACAGGTTTCACCTCATATCATGCTCCGCCCCAAAATCCGGACAACACCAAGAAAGGAGGGGTGTCCATATTCATAAAGGACACCCACACCTCAAGGTTGGTGGCAACGCATGATGCATCGGAGACCATCCAGGTGCAATTAACCATAGGCAAGACTGCTCTGCAATTTGTAGCATGTTACAGGCCACCCTCTCAAACTCAGGAACCTCACATGGCCTTCCTGAAAACATTGGAGGATAAATGTATCTCCAAACACCATCATACTAGGTGACTTTAACTACCCTAATATAGACTGGGAACACTACTCAAGCCCGAACACTCTAACCCAAAGATTCCTGGAGTTCATAAACTCAAATGCCATGGAACAACTAGTCACCATCCCACAAGAGGAGAAAACATACTTGATCTCATCATCACGAACATGGGATCAAAATGTTCAACACCGGAAGTATACCCCTCACTGGTGAGATCAGATCATAAACTAATCTCGCTGGAGGTCCTCATCCCGCCCCACCTGAAACAAAAAGACCACAGTGAAAAACTTCTCAAAAGCCGATTTCACACTTCTAAAAACTAGTGTGGTCTCCTTTAAGGCCCCTGAGCCAGTGGTAAACATTACTCAAACCGCTGAATCACTTACAAATGCCTTCTACCAGCACCTACAGGACTGCATGGATCAGGCAATCCCAAACAAAACTAAGACTCTCTGTACCAAAGGCAAGCGTCCAGTCTGGTGGACCCCAGCCATAAACAAGCTCTACAACAAAAGGAGGAAGCTACTACAAGATAGAGCAAAATCCTTGAAAGGTAAGACACCTTTGATCATTATAAGTAAAAACTAAGAGCTCTCATAAAATCATCCAAGGCAAATTTTGAGAGAAAAATCGCCAAGGACTCTAAAGAGAATCATAAGGCCTTCTTTAGCTATGTTAGAAACCTAGGAGGAAACTCCCAGATATGCTCAGAATTAGTTCAAAATGATGTGAAAATTACTGAACCTACACACATTGCCAACATACTGGCTGACAGGTTCAGTGCAAACTTCTCCCCTCCCCAAAAGGAGAGATATCTATTCCAGAGGATTATAGCCCCCAAACATCTCCAACGCCCAGGTGAGAACTGCCCTCACTAAGGCAAAAACACAGCATCCATGGGACCGGATGGTGTCCCCGGCTGTGTGCTTCATGAACTCAATGAGGAATTAAACCCACAGTTAGGACAGCTGTTTAATCTTAGCCTCACCTCAGGATACGCACTCAAGGAGTGGCGCCGGCGACTGTGGTCCCACTTCATAAGGGCGGTGCCTCCACAGACCCTGGAAATTACCGCCCCATTAGCTTGACAAGCCTTATCTGCAAAGCCATGGAGAGGATCATAATGGAACTCATAAATAAAGACATAGGGAACTTGCAGACTTTGGATCCAACTCAGTTTGGCTTTGTCAAAGGCAGATCCTGCCTCTTAAACTTGGTTGACTTTTGAGACAGTCACCAAGGCCATTGATGAGGAAAGGCAGTCCATACAGCCTACCTCGACCTGGCAAAGGCCTTCGACACAATACCCCACTCAGGTATCATCGAAAAACTCATCAGCTTGAATGTAAACCCATACATCACAAGATGGGTTGCAAACTGGCTAAGTGACAGAACCCACAGGGTCAGAGTTGCTGGAGCCATGTCAGACTCAAAGCCTGTCACAAGTGGTGTCCCACAGGGCTCAGTCCTGGGTCCACTCTTGTTCGGCATCTACTTTTCTGAAGTACAAGCAAACACAGGAGGGTTATGGCTGACAAAGTTTGCAGATGACTGCAAACTGGGCCATAGTCGAAAACACATCTGACACAGATATCCTCCAGAAAGGCCTCACAGAAATGGATAACTGGTGCCAGAGCCATGGCCTGAAGTTAAACGCCAAAAAATGCATAGTCATACCCTTTGGGAAAACTAGGGCGGCCCCTAGCTACCATATAGGTGGCAATCCACTGAGCACAGAAAAAGTCATCAGAGATCTGGGGACCCAGGTTGACAGTAGCCTTTCGTTTGACACTCATGTTGCTAAAGTAGTTAGGAAAACCTTCTATATCACCCACCTGATCATGAAGGGATTCACATCTAGATCAAGGAGGTCATCGTCCCCTGTACTCATCACTTATTAGACCTATGATTGAGTACAATGCCCGCTCGAATGTATCTGACCAGACACCTGCTGCAGCTTGAAAGGCCCCAAAAGTTCCTCACCAAAAGGATAAAGGGTCTCAAAAATATGTCTTATGCTGCCCGACTGAAAGAACTCCAGCTCTATTCAGTCTCATACCGCTTGCTCAGAGGTGACCTGTGCCTGACATATAAGGCCATGTCAAACCCAGATTTGATGAATATGCTTCACCTCAAAAATCTAGATCCTCAGAACCACAAGGGCGGGAGACTTAAACCTTGACACGGTTATAAATAGAACGTGCTGGAGGGACAGATTCATCACCCAGAGACTCCCTATGCTGTGGAACAAAATCCCGGTACATGTGAGGCAGAGCACCTCTCTGGTCTTGTTCAAGAGGAATCTTGACCAATGGATGGGAGATTGCAGATATACCCCAGGGATTACTTCAGCGTCACTGCTTGACAGAGGCACAGCAAAATGATAGGCATAGTTTTTATTCAAACTAAAGGGGTGGCGAAAGCCACATAACTATGGGCTAGGCTTATAAATGCCCTTGGGCAGATAGCCTAGTATGAACCTATGAACCTATGAACCTATGTGTTAGTAAGGTGCTCTTTTCCTGTTCCCCTCCTGAACATTCATAGAAAGCCGCAAAGATCTATACCCATGTGTATTACCCACAGACTGCTGCCAGCCCAACAAATGTAGCAAATTAAATCCCTGCTATTTTAATGTGTTTTTTTATACCACATTCAAATAGTCTCAACCAAGTTTTATAGTCAAAGAAAGGCTGCATTGAAACAAAGGAAAGTGTGGAAAGCCTAGGATGATGAACTGGGAAAAGAGTAGGCTTGTTCAGTGATGAATTCCTTGGCCCACCGTAGTTTCAGAAGACACCCGAGTAGAAAACATTAAAGGTGTTCCTAAAGTGATCTTGTTTGGTAGCACTGAGGTCTGTGAGGACAACAATGGTACTTTGGAAAATGCCTTCATGTGGAAGTGTTAAGCAGTCATTTGAGAAATAGTAAAGGAATCAGAAAAATGAAATATTACTACGTTTTTCAACTCTTTTACTACCTCCTTTGTTGACCCACCTTTAGTGATTTTAACAACTTAAGCCTTCCTGTCCTGTCATGCAACCATGAATAATGTGAGAAAGAGAGATTTTGGAAAAAAAGCACAAAAGCATTATGCTGCATACTAAACTGCTGTATGATACAACTGTAACACAAATGTCTTCAGGCTACTGCCAGTAAGCAATGATACACTACTATAACTATTACAACCTTTACTGTCGTAATCACCATTAGGATACATTGTTATATTACACTGAAAGACTCTAAACATACTAAGACAACACAGTCCTCTATGTAAATCAATGTCCTGTTAACATTACTAAAATTTACACTATCATGTAACATACAGCTCCAAAGGCAACCAGACCAAATGATCAAATTCTCCTATTAAGTTACATTATACGTAATGCGTAGAGATTGCTGAACACAACCAACTGACAGCAAGTAAGGACTTGCATCAATACTTAATGAATAGCAATAACTAAATAAGATTGAGAAAACTGTGCAACAGAAGCCAGAGGGATATCTTCAACCATCAAAAATTCACTAAGTCAGTATCATTCCTGAAATAGTCATGCTCCTAGACTGTACAGCACTAGCAGGTATAAAGACTCACCAGTCATGTGAAAGTGTTTCATGTCAAAGAAGGATCATATATACTTACACATATAGTTTAAAGGCTTCACTTCATCAGTTGCCTCTAGGCTTCATTTTTAATGCATTTCTAACAGTATATGCTAGATGACATCAATAAAGTACTGGTGGGTGCAGCCAGTGCAGCACCACTTTGCACAATAAGATGTTAGCTGCTTATTAATACCTTCGGCAAGCATGTTTTGCAAAAGTTATCATTAAGTAGGTAGCACCCATTATGCAAAGTGGTTCTGCATTAGCTGTAATGTGAAACAACATCTTCCTCTAGGTAGGCATGAAGCATGCAGCTGTCTCAACTGTGGGTTGCCACACACATGCACAGGACAGACCAATGCTCCTAGCACCACTGGCTATATCTAAATACCTACCCTACGTACAAAGGTTCCATTCACACTGTCATTAGAATAGCTAAGATATACACAAAAACACTGCTAATGCAAAGCTGAATGGGATGAAAGCGCAGATAATAAGGTTATAACCCAGATGTTAACACCTCCTCTTACAGTGACCCTCCATGAAGATGATGCTCTTCCACTAAAGAAAAGTAAAGCACTGGCAAAGTGGCAAAGAAAGTTACAGACCCTCTTCAGAGTTCACTGCTATTTACTTTAGGGTGTTAGTCATTGACTTTTTTTGTCTTGTATTTACAGCAGCAATCATATTGCTTTTTCCACAATGTCACTTTGTGGATGAGATGCAAGCATCCACTGCACCGTCTACACATCTCGCAATAAAAGCCCATCTTATCTGTAGTAGAGATCAGTTTTACTTTTATTTTCTATACAGCCTGCATCAGACATATTGCCAGGTGGTTCCAAAAACATCTTCAAAGATGGACCTCCAATATTGAACCACTGCGATAAGCTGGTTATAGTCCCAAAATTAATCAAAGGCTTAAGGAATTTAAAGAAAATCACCATTAATTTAGAAGTTACAGAGCCATTTTCTTTCCAAACCTATTATCCTGGATTCTTTGTTAACATATAGGGGCTGCAGTTACATTTTCTGTAAAAGTTAAGCAAGGAGGGCAACAGTCACTGGATCCACCCTTAGGATCCTAAAATGTTCCTACATATCTACATTCTGTAAAAGTTAAGCAAGGAGGGCAATAGTCACTGGATCCACCCTTAGGATCCTAAAATGTTCCTACATCTCTACATTCTGTAAAAGTTAACCAAGGAGGGCAATAGTCACTGGATCCACCCTTAGGATCCTAAAATGTTCCTACATCTCTACATTCTGTAAAAGTTAAGCAAGGAGGGCAATAGTCACTGGATCCACCCTTAGGATCCTAAAATGTTCCTACATCTCTACATTCTGTAAAAGTTAAGCAAGAAGGGCAATAGTCACTGGGATCCACCCTTAGGATCCTAAAATGTTCCTGCCTCTCTACGGCTGCTCTAAATAATCTGTCTACCTTTCCTTTCCAGAAGAAAGGCAATGAGAGGCAAGAGCCTTGCAAGCTTCTGCTGGTTAGTAAAGAGGCTCCAACAGAAAAGGCACTGCCCTGCATTACAACTCTGACTTCAAGAAGTTGTGAAAACGCTTCCTGGTGGAGGGGCACTTCTTGGCGTTAAATCCATAAATCTCATTCAATAAGTTAAGTCTTTTCAAACATAACATGTTATGGGGCACAGATTGCTTACCACCGCAATTTGTGTCTGTGAATAGAAATTATTCCAAATACCTCATGTAAAAGTCCATCACATCCAACAAGGAACATAGGGGAAGGAGACATTTTCCTTTTGTACGAGGATTTAACTGCAGTAGATAAAGGTTAAGAGACCAACATAGATCTTGGGTCAAATCTTCATCAAACGACCTTTGACGGCCCATGATTCAGTAGACTGAAGAAGTGTCTGTGCTGCTACTTGCAACACACAGAAATATTTCTCAAAGTGGTGGCAATATAAGCTCAGAGTCTGGGCCTGTGATGGACATGTACCTGTTTAAGAACCAGCAAAGGTCTGGTATGGACAGCAGTGGAGTACATCTGTCAACTAGGAGTTTTATGGAAAAAAAAAATACAGAAATCATTTTCTCCAGGTCATTCATCTCTTTCCATAGAAGCGTGGTGGGTTCTGCAACTAACAGAACACAAAAAGTGACTACATCCTTAACCGTCCTGAATTCTTTCAGTGCATACATCTGTGATGGAATCTATCTTAAAGTTTTGATACCAGACAGAATTATTTTATGACACTTTGTAGCCTATTTGCAGTGAGATATTCCAAAGGTGCATAATTATTAAAACCAGAGGGTGAAATGACATTGTTAATTTTTTGTCAGCTGTTTTTCCTCCTTCTACTAGTTTCTTTGTCTTTTTGAAAGTACTAAGTAGAAAATGGATTCCTTACCTTTATTTTACTTTTTTACCCACAGTTGTTGCTTCCTTCTAAAAATGTGCAACTTTTTATTTAAAAGAAAAGATGTATATATTTTAAATCTTATGTTACTAACTTTTTCATACCTTAGTGCTTACAGCTAACAATATAACGCAATGCCCAAAGACAAAGACAAATATGAAGTATTTAAAGATTATATGGTGACCCCACATACATTTACTCACAGACTTCATTAAGAAAGCCACTGCATAATACTTCAGTAAAAGTGTAGAATACAAAAAACACAAACCAGCGGTATCAAAAAGCCTTTGCACAACACAAGCACAACTCCAAAAAGCATAAAATAAGCAAAGACTAGGCTGCAAGTTCTCCAATGAACCTTCAAACACTTTTATTCAACCGAAACAGACACACAAGCGCTTTCACATAAATGCTTCCTCAGGTGTATGTTTCTAGATGTTATGGTGTTCAAGGATGATAATGGAAAACTTAGTATGAGATCTTATAGGAAAGAATGTTATACAAACAATTTACTTAACCAAACAAGCATGCATCTGAAGTATATTTTTAGAAATGTAGCATACAATCAATGTTTAAGAGCATCTAGATTGAACGTAAAGGAAGACGAGGTTGAAAAACAGATCATAGGAGTACGTAGGAATCTGCTAGAGAAAGGGTATGGTGAAAGCTTGGTTAATAAAGATATAAATGAAGTTATAAGACTTAGAGCTACAAAGCTAAACCATATTTCTCAAAAAAGAAAGAGAGATGACACAAAAAGTTAGGAATTATGAAAGTGTCAATAAAATAAGAATGTGTTTTAGTTACTGAAGGGGAAATAAAGGTATATATTAGTATTATTAATAGACACTGGAATATTCTAACCAATGATAGGGAGGTTAGTAAATATTTGGAAAAGACACCTCAGTTTACGTTTAAAAATAAAAAATCACTGAGGAGACTATTCTGTCACACAAGAGATGTTACCCCAACAATAGGGAAGGAGGGCACCAAACCTTGTGGGAAGTGTCAAATGTGTGCATACTTGATGGATGACATGACATTCAAACACCCTGATACTGGAGAGAAGTTTGAATTTGTGATTACCGTCACGTCATAGTGTTCATGTGGTATATCTTGCTGTTTGTCAACTCTGTTACAAATTCTATGTTGGAAAGACGGACAGACAAAAGACAGAATCAGGGAACATGTTTATAACATTCGAAAGAGAAATGCAGTGGCAAAGCATGTATATGAAACTGATGATAGACATTCCTTTTAAGTTTGTGGTTATAGGAAAATGTTTTGAAAATTTGAGAGGAGGTGACATAAGGGGGAGGATTGAGAGCTTAGAGGCAGAATGGATAGTTAGATTGAGAGCGAATGTAGCACATGGACGTAATGACCATATTCCCATGAGACCCATTTTAAAAAATAGGCCATTACATAGGTAATGATATAGTTTAAATATTATTTTAAATGTTTTTATGTATTTATATTTATGTATGTTTTAAAATTATATGTATTGTTTGTTTTTAAATGAAGTGCTAATTATAAGATACGTATACCTTTAAAGAGATAGGAAAAGGTCAGATGACCATTACTCTAAGGTATAAGGGATCTATATTAGAACATCGAAGTTTCAGAACTTCGAATGTTCTAATATCGACACCTACTAACCGAAAACTGATAAGACCGAAAATTGAAAACAGCAATTTATTTTACTAGGGAAAAAATTTGCTGATCCAAAAGACACAACACAAACACACCAAACAAACAGCAATCCACACACATACACCTAAAATTTTACATCTAAACCTACACTAAACTGTACATACACCACTATCTACCCGCTTACCTTAACCCAAACCCCAACCCTAAGGTCCG
>NC_056725.1:455627606-455632606 GCF_019279795.1 Protopterus annectens | reverse complement strand
AAGTGCGGAATCTTTTCCATTTTGCTGAATATGCCTTTCTTGTGGAAGGCCTGTGAGCTTCCATGATGATATCCTTCACTCTCTTGGATAGCTTTTCCTGGTGAGGAGTCAAGGTATTCTCCAGGCTGTCAGTTGCAGGGTTTTCAGGCTTGAGTGCAGAGTTTTGTAATTGTGCTGCGTCAGAAGAAGTGACCATTGTGGTAGAGGCCACGGTTTCGTGCGTGACATGCTCCTTAGCAGTGGGTACCAGTGCTGTCTTGGCCAGTCCGGAGCTATCAGAATCACTTTTGGCTGCTCTGTCCTGATTTTCAGTAAGACCTTGGTCATTAATGGAAGAGGTGGAAATGCATACACTGTTAGAGTGTTCCAGCTGAAAGAGAGGGCGTCCACTTTCCATGCTTGTGGGTGGTATGTCCTTGAGCAGAATTTCTTCAGCTGATGGTTGTGGTGGGAGGCAAAAAGATCTATGTCCGGCCTCCCCCATGATTGTGTTATCTGAAGGAAGATGTCTGGGTGCAGCATCCATTCGTGTGGATCCATGATATTTCTGCTTAGGCTGTCCGCCAGTATATTGTCTTTTCCTGGCACAAACTGGGATTGCAGCTCTATATTGAGTTTTAGGGAAAGCTCCCAAAGATTCATTGCCAGCCTGCAAAGAGGGTAGGAATGGGTACCTCCTTGCTTGTTTATGTACCACATAACTGTGGTATTGTCTGTCCTTATTAACAGGTGGCCTTGATGCAGAAAGTGTTTGAAGGCCTCGATTGCATGTATCGCTGCCAGCATTTCCTTTTGGTTTATGTGCATGCGCAATTCTTTCTGTGACCATAGTCCTTGGATGCATCTGCCCTCCATGTGTGCTCCCCATCCATGGTCTGAAGCGTCCGATGTAATGGTTTGGCTGGTTATTGGTTTGCTGAAGGGCAGGCCCCTGTTTGACAGGCTTGCTTGAGCCCACCACAGAAATTCCTTTTGAAGGCATGGAATGAGTGGTATCAAAGCTTCTAGGCTGTGACTGTGCTGAGACCATAGACTCCTTAGGTACCATTGTAGTTTCCTCATATGCAGCCTTGCTTGTGGAATCAGAAGAATGCACGATGCCATGTAACCCAGGGCCTGCAGGATTTTCCTTGCAGTCAGCTGAGTTTGTTTTGTCAGATTTTCGAAGTAATCCGGTAGTTGTCTTTGTTTTGCTTCTGTGAGAAAAGCCATTTGGGTGGTTGTATCTAGTTCCGCACCCAGGAAAGTTATTCTTTGGGATGGAACAAGTCTTGATTTGTGAATGTTGACTGTGTATCCCAAGGCCTGTAGTAGGCGGATGGCATAATTCAAAGTTTGCTGGCTGTCCGCTTGTATAAGGCAGTCGTCCAGATATGGGTATATTTGAATCCCCTGAAGTCTGCAGTGTGCAATTACTGATGCCAGGCATTTCGTGAATACTCTGGGCGCAGTAGATAAGCCAAAGGGCAATGCTGAGAATTGATAATGCTCTGAACCTGCAAGAAATCTGAGGTGTCCTCTGCAACTTTGTCCGATAGGGACATGCAGGTATGCCTCCTTGAGGTCTAGAGTTACCAGCCAAGACCCCTTGCCCAGCATGGGAAGGAGTTGCTGTAGGGTCAGCATTTTGAATTTTGGCACAATGAGATAAGCATTCAGTGTGGACAAGTCGAGAATAGGCCTCCATTGTTTTTCTTTTCTTGGGACAAGGAATAGTCTGGAATAAAATCCTTGGCCTTGTTCTGTGAGAGGAACCTTTTCTATAGCTTTCATTTGCAATAGGTTGGCAATTTGTTTTAAAGTCTCTGCCCATTGATTCGGTGGCAGGTTTGGCATGCCTTTTCTTTTTGGTAATGTATGAAAGTGGAACCTGTATCCTTTGTCTATTATTTGCAGTGTCCATTTGTCCCTTGTAATACTGTGCCAATTTCTTGAGAATAAAGATAGCTTTCCGCCCAAAGGTGCTTCCAATTGAGCCCTGGTTGGCGGGGTCAAGGTGAAGTCATTGAGTCTGTCCTTGTGCAGCAGTTGTAGGTCCTGCACTACCTCTCTGGTTAGGAGGCTGCCACTGACGTCCTCTGTAGGAGCCTCTAGCTTGCCCTCTACCTCTGGCACGCCTGTTCTTGCCTCTTTGAAATCTCTCTGTGTCTGGAAAGGACCAATTCTTAGAAGGCCAATTTCTGATGAATCTTGGTGGTTGGACCTGGAGAAAATCTTTGACTGTTTGTACAGATTTAGCCTTTTCCTCAAATTTCTTTAAGACCTCCTGAGCAGTGGAGCCAAATAACTTTTGCTTTTCCAGTGGTGCATCCAGCAGCTTTGCTTTAACATGATCTGGCAGGGTTTGTTCCTTCAGCCAAGCATGCCTACGTATGACTGCACCTGTCATTGTTGACCTACATGAAGCTTCCAATGCATCATAACCACACTGCAAGAAATGGTTGCTAACCTGTTGTGAGTTATGTACCAGATCCTGAAGTGACTTACGATCTAGGGGTTCAGGTGAAGACAGTTTTTTTATGCAATTCATCTAACAAATACTCTTGGTACTGTATCATATGGAATTGACAATTTAATGCCCTCGTAGAAAGAGTGGAAGAAGTATACACTTTTTTACCCCATCTTTCTAAAGCCCGGGACTCCCTTTCAGAGGGGAGTGAATTTTTAGTAGTGGCAGTTGCAACCCCTTAAGGGCCCTGGGAAATAGTTTCTGGGTCAGCAGAGTGGGCCTTGTAAAGGAAATGATGCGAGTCTGGGAACCTGTAGTACCTGTCGGGTTTGACAGGAGCCGGAGGAAGGGAGTCAGGGGTAATGCTAGACTCAGAATACACATCATCAATGACATTTAAAACAGGAGGAATAGCCAAAGGTCTATGCTGAGGTAAATGCAAAAAAGTCCTTAATCTCTTCCTGGAATCGGAGAATTCCTGGCCCTGCCATTGGAAATGCTCTCTCATGGAGTGAAGGGTCTCCCCAAAGGACAGCTCTTCAGGAGGGGAGGCCGAGGGAATAGATTCCTCTGCATCAGAATCCTCGTAGGCCGTAAAGGCCTCCTCCTGGTAGTCTGATAGAGCAGAGCCATCTGAGGCTTCATCAGAAGACTGGGGATCAGTGGGCTCAACCCTGGGCCTTTTGTCTAAAGGAGGTTGAGAGCCCCTGTCCGGATGCGGCTGAGAGCCCCTAATTAAGGAAATAAGATCCTCAGCCAAACTTAAAATCTGTGAACCTGTAGTGGATCCCTGAGGAATAGCCTTGGGAGGCAGAGATTTTGGCTGTTTAGCAGCTTTAGCCCTTGTGAATGCTTTTATGGACATGGATGCAGGAGGCCTGGCTGCTCCACGTGCTGGCGTAGTTTTGTCTAGGGGAATGGTGTCGGATGTTTCCTGAACACCGGTTTCTGAGGGAAATTCTATAACCGACTCAGAAGAGGACTCCGGGGCAGAGGTTGTCGGTTGTGCGGTTTCCACGGTCGGAAGTACCAAGGACTCGGTTTCAGCCGAGACAGAGACACTCGCGGTAGGCCTAGGCGTGGTTTCAGCCGAAACCACGGTCCGCGTGTGTCAGTCCTTGTCCTTCCGTTTTTTGGTTAAATGAGAAGTCGGAGTCTCCGACGGCATATTATAACAGTAGCCCCAAAAAATTCCTCTGCAAACTCCGACCGACGCCTAAGAGTGCGTCGATTGAAGGAGGCACAGGCAGTACAGGCCGAGACGTCGTGGTCTGGGCCTAGGCAGGGGAGGCAGTAAGAATGGAAATCCTTATGAGGTATTTGTTTCCCACAAGTTAAGCAATTATTAACTTTAAGCGTTTGATCTGACATCGGCTGAGGCAAGAAAGAGAAAGAGTCCCCAACAGGGTACTTAGCTTTTGAAGTCTTCGGTAGCTGAAGTTACAGGAGCTGGCCGACCGGCACTTGCGAACTGCTTCTGCTTCGGGCACCACGCGGCAAGAAAGACTGAGGACATGGCGTCGGCTGACGCTTTTATACCCCAGGCGCTCTGACGTTGGGGAAAGGGCGACATCAGCCGACGCCGGACCCGGACTTTGGAATCCGGCCGGCCGAAGGGCTGCCTGAGGCAGGACAACCCATATGTAAGGACTGCAGATGCATCCTTGAAGGACATCTACAAAACGGACGTAGAATCTAACATTCCGCTTGTAACTATCCAACTCAAATAATTGTCTACTTTCCCAATCTGCCATAACAAGGTTGGCGTAGCTATTGGCACATGAAGTGCCCATAGCCACGCCATCCTTCTGATGATATATCTGGTTATCAAAGGTAAAAATGTTATGGTGCAAAACTACATCCATCAGGTTACATAAAACATCCACTTGATGTTCGATCATAGGTTGATGGGCTATCATACATCTACGGATGCTCTTAATCCCTTCTTTATTGGGAATAGTGGTGAAAAGTGACTGTACATCTAAAGTAATCAACCAATACTTATCTGTAACTGACACTCCTTTCATCTCTTCATATAACATAATCAAAAACTGTTTCGTGTCTTTTAATATATAGGAATATTTATTAACTATTGGTCGTAACTTACATTCTAAGTATAGTGATATAGGTTCTGTAATCCAGCCACGCCTGCAACAATTGGTCTCATGGGCGGGCATATAGGATTTTTGTGTATTTTCGGTACTCCTTGGATACAAGGTATCAATGGTTCCTCAATTGAGCAAAAACTAAACACATCATCATCTATACTTCCTGCACTATGGCTCTCAATTAAATAATCCGAGACCTCCTTGATAATCTGATCTACTTTATACACATTAATTTTTTGGTAATATTGTGTATCACTAAGCATGTTATTCATGCTTAGTATGTATTGTTCAGTATCCATTATAACAATCAGGACTCCCTTATCGGCAGGTCTAATAACTATATTAGTATTTTCTCTAAGGTCTCTTAAGGCCATTCTCAGTTCAGGGTATAAATTTCCATACCATTTTTTGTTGTTATTCTTCTTATCTACCTCATGTAATTC
>NC_056725.1:455590106-455622606 GCF_019279795.1 Protopterus annectens | reverse complement strand
AGGGTCTCAAAATATGTCTTATGCTGCCCGACTGAAAGAACTCCAGCTCTACTCAGTCTCATACCGCTTGCTCAGAGGTGACCTGTGCCTGACATATAAGGCCATGTCAAACCCAGATTTGATGAATATGCTTCACCTCAAAAATCTAGATCCCTCAGAACCACAAGGGCGGAGACTTAAACCTTGACACGGTTATTAATAGAACGTGCTGGAGGGACAAATTCATCACCCAGAGACTCCCTATGCTGTGGAACAAAATCCCGGTACATGTGAGGCAGAGCACCTCGCTGGCCTTGTTCAAGAGGAATCTTGACCAATGGATGGGAGATCGCAGATATACCCCAGGGATTACTTCAGTGTCACTGCTTGACAGAGGCACAGCAAAATAATAGGCATAGTTTTATTCAAACTAAAGGGGTGGCGAAAGCCACATAACTATGGGCTAGGCTTATAAATGCCCTTGGGCAGATAGCCTAGTATGAACCTATGAACCTATATATATATATATATATATATATATATATATATATATAGATATATATATATATATATAGATATAGATATAGATATATATATATAAATATATATATATATATATACATACATATATATTGCAGTTGCAGATCGAACCCGGAAATGTAGAACCAGGAGTAGTGATGGCGTGTTAGGCAAGTGTAATGCTTTTTAAGGATTTTGGGGAGGGTTTATGTATATGTGAGTGTGTTGGGGAGTTTTAGGTGTGGGTTAGGGTAGGTAGGTAAGAGTGTGTGTAAATGTTGAGAGTGGTAGTGTTTCTATGTGTGTGATGTGCGTTTGTGCAAGGGGGGGTGTAGAATGTGTGGTGGTTGTTTTTCTGTCTTTTGGTTATTAGTGTGACCTCAGAGTGAGTATATACAAGTAGCAGGGGGTGCAGGGGGGCTTGCCCATAGGAAGGGTAGGTGCGTGTGTTTGTTTTGTTGTGTTCATGTCTGTTGTTTTGGTTTGTTGTAGTGTCGGGAGGTAGGTGTATTTGTGTGATGTAGTGTTGTTTTGACAGTCATGGTTTTTGAATTTCCCGGTTTTGGGGTTTCGGGTTTGTGAGTTTTTGGCTTTATAGTCTCAAGATATTGAAATTCGATATTTCATTATTTTTAGGGATTATAAAGTGAATCTATATTTTTATATATATATATACATATATATATATATATATATATATATATATATATATATATATTTTTGTGTCTTTCGGCTTTTCTCGGTTAGGGGTCGCCACAGCGGAACTCCGGTCCGCTAATTATTGGTAGTTGAGTTTTACATGCCGAGTTACCAGCCCTGATGCACAACCTTCAAGTAGGTACGCCCATTCCCACATGTCTCCACGCAGACGACGCTCTAGCTGAGAATGGAACGGGACAGCGTCTTACTGTGAGGCGACAAAGCTACCGCAGCACCACCACCCCGGGTTATATATATATATATATATATATATATATATATATATATATAGATATAGATATACGGTACGACCCCAAGACATAAACAAGAATCTTCTGTAATCAATAAATATCATGAAATAACAGCATATTAAATAAAACAGTCAAAAACATATGTACCAAAATCACTCCAATACCAATTATTATTTTTTTATTCCACAACAGAGTTTTGTCTCCTTGCAACCTTTGTATTGTAGTGAGGAGCTGCATCCCTGGCTCCCCTGCTACATGCATACACTGTTTTAAGGGGTAACACGAAATCCGTGAGACACTGCAATACTGATTTTACATGATCACACAACACCAAAGTGTGCATCACTAACATCTCATACTTAAGCCTGGCAAAACAATGCCACTGTCAGAAACAGATAATGTCTACAAAGTTTAACTGCTGCAGGTACTCTTCACTCTGTTGTAGTCAGTAAATGACTCTTCTCAAAGCATCAGAAGTACACTCACTGACTACATTTATAGAAAGAACATAACTATTCAAAGCCCTTTATATGCTTTCTGTCCCACCCCATCTCTTTAGTACTTTTAAAGCTGTGCAACCCTGCCAAAATTTACTGCATTTAGGGTTACCACCTGTCCCTATTTGGGCAGTTGTGCCCTTAGGAAAAAAATGAAAAATGGCAAATGTCCTGAGATTTTGGGAAAAAAATGTTTTCCTGAATTTTGTTTAACATTTGCATAAAACAAATATTTTGTATCTGTAATACCTAAATATAATATGAAACAGCATAAGCAACACAAATGCTAGGAGAATAAGCTTTTATTTTGGCAAACATTAACTTTCAGTCCTTTTCAGTTGTCGTGGGTACAGTTTGTCTGTCAAAATCTCAAATTTCCACAAAAAATGTCTCACTTTGGGCATCTGAACAGGTGGCAACCCTAACTCCATTCTAAATTCATAACTTCACCTTTTCCACTTGTCTGCTCTATTTTAATTTTTCAAAGCATTCCATATTTCATTATCTGCAGTCAACATTTTCTACTTTTTTGTAGCTGAAGTTAGTGAAAGTACAGTTTTGTACCTACCATAAATGTAGACGTTCGAGTGTTCACCCTGCTGCAGTCATCACACTTGGGTTATCCTGCCGTCAGGTGGTCCCACAGTCGGCCCGAATTCCAAAGTCTTGGTCCAGCGTCGGCTGCTGTCGCTTCTTCCCTGACGTCAGTGCGCCAGGGGTATACAAGAGGCATCCAACGCCATTTTCTTCAGTTTTTCTATCCCCAGATGTCAGCTGCCCCCAATAGGTAGGCTATATATATATATATATATATATATATATATATATATATATATATACATATAGCTATATAAAAATAAAACAAAACCCTTAGGCACAAGCAAATACACCAGAGAGGTAGCACTGCAGCAGGGTGAACACTCGAACATCTACATTTATGGTAGGTACAAAACTGTACTATGTTCATCGTGTTACCCTGCTGCAGTCATCGCACTTGTATTGAATCCCAAAGCTAAGGGTGGGAGGTGGAGTCAAACAGGGTTAGAAGAAGCTAGTAGGCTCTGCTAAACTGCAGTGGCAAAACCAGCCCTAGTCTTAGAGTATAGAGGTAAGTGATAGTGTTGGTGAAGGTGTGCACTGAACTCCAAGTTGCAGCTTCCAGAATATCCTTGGTTGGCACTCCCCTGAGAAAGGCTGCTGATGTCGCTGTAGCCCTGGTGGAGTGGGACCTAATGTTAGCAGGTACCTGTTTCCCATGATGTGTGTAGCAGAAACGTATGCAATGCCCTATCCATTTAGAAATGTTCTGTTTTGAGATAGCTTTTCCTTGTGATCCTGTAGCATAGGCTACAAAGAGCTGGTCAGTTTTTCTGAAAGCCTTAGTTTTATCCAAGTAGTAACGTAATTGCCTGTGAATGTCCAAAGAGTGCAGGAGTCTTTCTCCTTTGTTCTGGGGATTTGGGAAGAAGGTGGGCAAGTGAATGGTTTGGTTTAGGGCCACACTGGATACCACCTTTGGCATAAAGGAAGGATTAGTCCGTAGAGAAACTCTGTCTTGATGAAAAATGAGGAAAGGTTCCACTGCCATTAGTGCCTGTAACTCTGAGACTCTTCTAGCTGAGGTTACTGCTAGTAGTAGGACAGTTTTTCATGAAAGAAATTTTAAATCAGCTGAAAAAGCTGGTTCAAAGGGCGGCAGTGTAAGTTTTTCCAGAACAAAGTTGCGATCCCAAGTAGGTGTTGGAGCTCTCCTTGGCGGTCTTAGCCCCTCTGAGGTACTGTCTTAGGAGTGGATGTGAGATTTAATAAATGAAAAGGAAAGTCCTTTGTGTAACATCTCAGTTAAATATTGTAGAATTTGAGGAATGTTTGGATCAAGGGGATTTTGGCCTTTAGCCTGGTTCCAGGTTCAAAATCTTTTCCATTTGTCTGAATAGGTTTTCCTGGTGCTGGGCCTCCTGGCCTCCAGAATGACATCCACAACAGCTTTGGATAAAGGTGTTGGCTGGTTGTTTAGGTAATTTGCCATGCAGCCAGGTTTCAAGTCTTGAGCTGGCTGTGTAGAATCTGATTGTCTCGCTGGGTGAGCAGGTGAGGAATTTGTGGCAAAATCCATGGTGGGCTGTGGGCCATGATCCTTAAAATTGGATACCAATGCTGGTGTGGCCAGTCTGGTGCAACGAGTATCATTTGTGGCCTCTCTAATCTGACTTTCAGCACTACCTTTGCTAGAAGAGGCAGTGGAGGGAAGGCATAACACTGTTAATGTTTTCCAACTGAATGAGAGGGCGTCCAATTTCCAAGCTAGTGGATGGAAGGTCCTTGTGCAAAATTTTTGAAGTTGGTGGTTGTTGGGGCTTGCAAACAGATTTATGTCTGGGCGTCCCCCATTTTTGAGCCATCATTGCAAATACTTGTGGATCTAGTTTCCATTCGTGTGGATTCATGATGTTTTTGCTTAGGTCATCTGGCAGGTTTACTATTGAAAATGCGAACAGCACTTGGGCGACAGTCGGATAGTCGAACGTATAAGGTCGTAAACACGGATGTCGAAGACATAATAATCAATCTAGGAACGGTTGAAGACTTCGGACTGAAATTCAAATCGAAAATTTCAGGTGTCGCCCGACCGGCACTTGCGAACTGCTTCTGCTTCGGGCATCATGCGGCAAGAAAGACTGAGGAAAATGGCGTCGGATGCCTCTTGTATACCCCTGGCCACTGACGTCAGGGAAGAAGCGACAGCAACCGATGCCGGACCAAGACTTTGGAATTCGGGCCGACTGTGGGACCGCCTGACGGCAGGATAACCCAAGTGTGATGACTGCAGCAGGGTAACACGATGAACAGCTATACTTTCCTCAGCTTCCTATCACAATGTTGTTTCTGAAGATATCAAATAGGACTGGCTTTAGAAAAATGAACTTTATGATGCCCCCACTATTCATCTTCTGTGCACAGCCTTCTCAAAGGCTCATCTCGTCTACCATCCAACTTCACTAATTCAGTGTTAACCATTTATTTCCCTTTAAAGCCTTTTACATGTTACAGTAAACAATACTAATGCTTTACAGAAACCCAGGCAGGGCTATTATGCATTCATAACAAATAACTGTATATAAACATTATATCCTTGCTGTATAAGAGTTGCATAATGTTGACATTTTTCATTATGGCCAGAGTAACTTTTTATGAAAGGTTCATTGCTTAATAATGCGGTGCCAATATTGTGGGGAAAAAGTAAACTGATGCAGCTAGAGAACAATAAAAGACATGTAAAACATAAGAAACACCAACATTTTGTAGTGACAATGTTCAATATTGCTTACTTTGGAGACTGAGCAAACTGCTGAGCTGCAGTCACTGCATCGTCGTCTGTGTGCACTAACAGTGGCACCTTGTTGCAGCCCGGCTGTTTGAGAACCCGTTCCAGCTGTTTTACTGTTCGTTCCACCGTAGCTTTAGAACACAAGTCAATTTTGCTTACCACTATAAAAAATGGGACCTTCAGAGCCATTGCCAGACCAAGGTGTTCTCTTGTTGTACCAGCTAATATGAAAAAGAAACACACAATATTTTAGTAACAACGAAGAAGCTGCTTGTTTAAACTAAAAGAAAAACATGCTGTTAGATCAACAAGCAAGTACAAACCTCAGCTAAATGCACAACTGAGGAAAATGTCTCACTTCTGGAGGATATGGCATATAGTACAACTGACTGAGGCACTCACCATAACACTATGCCAGAAATAGTGTGTGTGAGCCTGGGTACATGTGTGTGGACTTTATGTATCAAACTGTTTACGAAGACTAAAAATACGTGCAGAAAAATATTGCAGATGTGTCAGGCTCTTCCCATAATAATATGCTTCCAACAAACAAGACTAATGTGTATATGAACATGCACTTAAGAGAAAACATGCTGTTTACAGCAACAAGTAGTAATAACTAATAACACAAATGCAGAAAATGCCTCACCTCTGGAGACGATAATTAATGTAGATTCTCACAATACAAATACAACTGAATGAAGAACTCATGCAGTCCTGTATCCTCAACACAACATAATGGATTGTGTACATAGTAAACACAGGAAAACAGACTCATCTTGCTTTTGGTCAGTGTAAAATCTTCCAACAGTAACTGTTTTAACAAATTTGAGTTTTCCTATGTTTTGTGCTGAATAACTGAAGCACCATCATCTCACAGTTCAAAAACACGAGGTGTCTATAAAAATGAGCACTATACAGTAGATGACCACATGAATTCTTAAAATAAAAATCTAACCAGACATGCTAATGTCAAACTTTAAAATGGAGAACATGGTGTAGGTTCCTCAAATTATGTCATACTTTCTTTTCTCAGACCAGCTATGTTAGGTATAACATGCCTTAACAGCATATTTTCTATTTGTGCTTTCAACTGGGTCAACGTTTCATCAACACTACTCTATTCACTGGGAAGGCCTCAGAGGGTCTTATACAAAAGCTTCATGGAACCTATGAAACAGTATAAAGCACTCCTACACAGCAAGCAGTGCTGGGAACTATCTATTCTTGAAGATGTCTAAAGGAAACGGTAATTGTCGTGAGATACTTCTAAAAACAGTAAAACAACAAGCAACTGGGAAACAAAGCCAAAAACACACAAGTGTGCACAGTTACTTATGGAAAAGGACGGACAGTATACCATTTTAGGCCAAGTTCACACTATCCAAAAAGTTTTTTTTCACATTTCAGCTAGGCTAAGCATGCCCCACTTCAGATACTCTCAGAGAAAAAAGTTAGTATCATCAAAAACTAGTTTCTAACAATGTTTGTGAATAAACCTTTCTGTATGCTTCTGGATGAAAGGTCTGAACCATAAATAGAGGAAACGCATAGCAAAAACTTGTGTTTGAAGACAGCAGTCAAGTGACTTGCTTTTTACCCCTCAAGGCTCTTCTATCAGGTAGCATCCAGGATTAATTCTTTGAAATCCTTTCCTCAGGATATGATATGTGTGGTAAGTCTCCATCTTGGCCTCTTTATTGTTCATAGTCCAAATACTGCTGCAGAAGAAGCTCAGTGTAAGGGGAGGCACTTGCTATAAAATCCTGCCCTATGATGATGATCGTTCAGCTGCATCTCTTCTCCTGGGCATCTATGCCTAACATTACTGTCTTGGTGGACTACCTGGATTCTACCCTACAACAGTGTAGAACTGCCTTAAGCTTAACAGTGTAAAAACAGAAGTCTTTCCATCCAATCATATCTTCCTGTGCTGTCCCCCTTAAACTTACAATTAGTGTGTGGGAATCAGACTGGATTGATTCTTTGTGTCTGTGACTTGTAAGCTGCACTTGAAAAAACTATCCTATGCAAGTACCATGCTTTAGCTGTTTCCAGGACATCATATTTCCATCTTAAGAATGCAACTCTGATCAGGCATCTTGTTCCATTAACAGACAACTGTGGTTCAGGATCAGGTCATATTTATTTTATTTTTCCTTTGTTGACCAGGTTAGTCCAACTATGCTAGTAGCCTCTTTTCAGGGGAAACCCAAGATGGTATTTATACTCCCTTGACTGGACTACTGTAATGCTGCCTATCCTGGGATTATGCATAGTGATCTGCTGTGACAGCAGTAGGTGCAGAATTCCACAGCCATATTACTGACTTGAACAAACAGGTCATATTACAATGACTCTGTGGAATCTACACTGGCTATTAAATGCTGAGAGATGTGTGTTGAAAATATTCAATCTCACTATATGAAGGATCAGCGACAAGAATTAAACTGAAAGGCTCCTTTCAATAAGTTGTGTTTGAAGAGAGGAGCAAGGCACAGGTAAAGATACCTTTTTGTACATTTCTATCTGAAAGGGCCAAAATAGCAACACCTGACAGTGATCCAATTAGAATCTCATGCATTAAAAAGAATAGTCAAAACTGTTTTTATATTTATAGCCTTTCACAAAGAAAATAAGGGATTCAAGAAATTCATGGATATACTGTGCATGGTAATCAAGAAAGGTTGGTTTTATTTGAAGATGATATTGATAAATCTAGAAAAGGACATACCGGTGTTGTGGAATATTTTGAGACAATTTCAAGTCTTTTCAGGATATAAAATTAAAGAAGATAAAATAAAGCCTACAGCTGTAAATTATGCACCCGCATATGAATTGGGTCAACAATACCCATATTTATGGTAACACAATAAAATGAAGTATTTAGGGATATGGATTAAAAAGGCTTCAGTTATGGCAGTTAAGGATTTGTGGGAAGAGGCTAAATAAAAGATTAAAAACTGAGAAACTGAAATTTCTTGTTTATGGATATCAATAGCAAGATACAAGCAGTGAAAATGTTTTTAGTCCCTTTAGTTTACACAAGTCACACATGTTTATCAACCAGAGGAGAAGTTGTGGACAAAAACTCCTTCAACTCTATTAATTAACCTAGGAGGAGAAGAGGGCAAAGGTCAAGTGGGAAAAATTGATCCTTCCAATAGAACAAGGTGGTTTAGGGTTACCCGATTTGAATGGGATATTTTAAAGCGACCAGTTAGGCTCATATACATAACTCAAGCAGAAAGCTATAATTCAAACTGAAAAGGGATGATGATGAAATAGGGGAAATTCAAGAAATAAGGACAGACTGGGACTTTGGTTGCAGATTCTTAAGGAGAATAACAGTAGCCACACAGAATATTATATTCATAAAGTAACAGGAAGCATTCTGACAACTAAGGCACCACAAGAATGGAGAAAGGAGATTTTACCGATAGGGATGACTGCAATTAAGGGGTGAAGAGAATAGGCAAAGAGAGGGCTGGAATTTACAGCAGAAATCTGGCAAATTAACTAAGGTATTGAGAGAAAATAAACTAAACTACACAGGGAACAGTAATAGAATGGGAAGAGGCAAAGAAGACACCTGAACTGCAGGCTAGAGACTGCTTTCCCTACCAGGGATTGATAGAGTATAGGCACAGAGAAAGGGATATGGGGATTTTAAGTGAAAGACCTGCTCTGGTAGACCTTTTAGCTGAAGCTAGAACAGAAGCTGCTGTTAAAAACAGATAATTACTAAGGCATATTAAATACTGAAAGATAACTACAGGAATCAGAGGAGATGAAAAAAGACTGGGAAGAGAGCATGGAAAGCAATTTACAAGGGAACAATGGAAGGACATATGTATGGCTCCCAAGTACGCAATAATACCTAAAATACTTAGGATTTTCAAAAGTATTTGTCAGATTTTTTTATACTCCAAGCAGACTCCAGGGAATTTTTCTTCTTAAGATAGAAGGCAAATGTTGGAAGTGTGATAGGGAAGATAGAGGTGACTGGCAGCATATGTTTTGGGATTGTTGTGAGTTGGCAGACTTCAAAAAATTCCTTATGTGTAACTAAGGAAATTATTCTTTTAAGCTGGGCCACAGGATAAAGCATTGCTAAGTTTAACTCTGGTGGCTATCAAAAAAGCAAGTAAAGAAAATACAAATCAAAGTCTAAACCAAGTGTATTTGAAATGCTGAATATTGGAACAAAGATAAAAACTGGAAGTAGGCTCTTTAGAAAAGGGTAGCAGCAAATTACATAGAAATAAATGGAAAATGTGGTAACAACATGCAGATTAATAAACTGGAGGAGCAGTGAGGTTTAAGGGAAGGTAGGATGATAGCACTTATGTAATGTTGGACTGATGATAGCTATATAAAAGAACTTATATGTATAATGTAACTGGGAACATGTTAATATGTTTTGTTTTCTTTTATATAAATGTACGTTTGCCTATGTCTTAAGTGATAATTCAGTAATGTTGTTAAAAAAAATAGTAGCTTAAAAGAGATATTGAGATTCTAAAGACCTGCTCTGGTAGAACTTTTTAGTTGAAGCTAGAACATGCATATTGGCCACACAGCCTCCTATGGTCTCTTTAAATGAAAAGAAAATATTACTGTGGTTTGTTTTTTTCTATTAATTTATATGCGTCAATGTCTTTAGCGATAATTTAATAAGGGGAACTCTTCTTTTAAGAGGGGTATAAATAAATGAAGTTGCAGGCAGAGAAAAGGACTGAATAGCTTTAACCAGACCTTGTGCAAAATTGAACCAATCTTCTTTGCTGCCCTTCTGTCTGAAAGGGGAAGGAGAAAGAGAAAAGTGCAAATTTTCTCGGTGTGCCTCCTAGGAGTGTACAGGCATATACACTTTGAAGTGGAAGCCATGGACCTGAACTCCATAGCTGAGCTATGTATGTCCTCTGACTAAAAGATGGAGGATACCTCCTTCAGCATCAGATAATATAATAATAGGCTCTCCCTTCTCGGCTATCTGAAAGTTTAATCTGTTCAGATGTGCAAATACCCCGAGTCAATGACCGCCAAAGGGGATGCACTCGAAGGCCCAAGAGAAACAGATGAACAGCCCCAGGGACTGAAAATTAGAAGTTATGTACCTACCATAACGTTCCATGTTAGTTGTCTTCTCTCGCCTTCTTTCTTGCTGGATGGGTTCAGAGCCGATCCTCGCCTCCCACTCGGCACTTGCTAAGCTCGAGAGTCACTTTTACCAGCTCGAGGCAGCCCCATATCCCATGATGCAAGGCGGTAAATACCCAGATCTCGTTTGGTACCTAGAGGGAAAACTGCCTAGCATAAAAAAAAACTTTCCACTAAGGAAAGAAGAGCAACTAGCCTAAAGGCTGTAAGGGGAAACCAGATAATTAAAAACTAGAACTAACTGGTGCCCAAGGAAACAAAATCTTCCAGAGACAAGGGAGATCAAGGTCTGTCCAGGCAAGGGGGACAGGAGGGAGGGTCGCAAGAAAGAAGGTGAGAGAAGACAACTAACATGGAACGTTATGGTAGGTACATAACTTCTAAATGTTAAGTTGTCAATCTCGCCTTCATTCTTGCTGGATGGGACCGCGTCCCTAGCACCTCTATCCTGGGTGGCTCAATGGAACAGACTCTTGAGAACCGTGGAACCAAAACTGGCTCTATCCCTGGAGGCCAAATCCAATTTGTAATGAGAAACAAAGGTATGAGGAGTGGCCCAAGTGGCTGCTGCACAAATAGTATCTAAGGGTAGCCTAGCCTGAAAAGCTGTAGAAGTGGCTAGGCCTCTAGTGGAATGTGCCTTAGGTTTTGAGCACAGTTGTTTGCCCCTAAGTTGATAAATGTCAGAAATGGTGGAAGATAGCCATCTAGATAAGGTCACTTTGGAAACAGGGAGGCCTTTCTTATTTTCAGCATAAGAAAGAAAAAGCTGATCAGACTTCCTGAATTGCTTTGTTCTGTCCAAATAATATCTGAGTTGGCGGTGAAAGTACAGTTTTGTACCTACCATAAATGTAGATGTCCGATAGGTATGCATCTGCAGTCCTAACATATGGGTTGTCCTGCCTCAGGCAGCCCTTCGGTCGGCCAGACTCCAAAGTCTGGGTCTGGCCTCGGCTGATGTCGCACTTCACCCGATGTCATAGCTGCTGTGTATTGGGTATAAAGGCATCAGCCGACGCCATTTTCCTCAGTGTTTCTTGCCCCAGATGCCAGGTGCCCTCTAGGAAGGCTAAATTTGGATAAATGCAAATAATTCCAAACAGTAGAGAGCAAACAATATAAGAATATATATACATATATACATATATATACAAACAAATACACCATAATAGATTCCCCCAGCTAGCTGAAAGAGGGGTAAATACCCTAGGAATACCACAGAGGGGAAGGAGGGTGGGTAATCCTGACTGCAGATGCATACCTATCGGACATCTACATTTATGGTAGGTACAAAACTGTACTATGTCCTTCAAGGATGCATCTGCAGTCCTAACATATGGGTAGAATACCATAGCCAAACTGGGGGAGGAGGTACTAAGATAAAGATGGTGTAGTTAAGATCCCTTGAAAAACAGCAGTTGCAAAACCTGATCGGGATCTGGAGTATAAAGGAAGATTATAATGCTTGGCAAATGTATGCACGGAGCTCCAAGTAGCAGCTTCTAAAATGTCTTTGGTAGCCACTCCTCATAGGAAAGCTGTAGTGGTGGCTGTAGCTCTTGTGGAGTGAGGCCTGATATTTTCTGGAGTTGTCTTTCCATGAAAAGAGTAGCAAAATCTAATGCAATTTCCTATCCATTTTGAGATTGTCTGTTTTGAAATTGCTTTTCCTTGCATTCCTGTTGCATATGCTACCAGAAGCTGGTCAGCTTTTCTGTTGGTCTTAGTTCTGTCCAGATAGTAGCGTAATTGTCTGTGCATATCCAAGGTATGTAGTAGTCTTTCCCCCCTGTTCTGTGGGTTGGGGAAGAATGTAGGTAAATGAATCGCTTGGTTCAATGATACTCTGGAGACCACTTTTGGCATAAAAGTAGGGTTAGTTCTCAGAGGCACTCTATCCTGATGGAAGATAAGGAAGGGCTGTACTGCCATTAATGCCTGTAACTCAGATACCCTTTCTTGCTGAAGTGATTGCAAGCAGGAAAGCAGTTTTCCAAGATAAGAACTGTAAGTCTGCTGTAGCTGCTGGTTCAAAAGGGGGAAGTGTTAACTTTTCCAGCACAAAGTTAAGATCCCATGTAGGTAAAGGTGGTTTCCTTGGAGGCTTTACATTTTTGATTCCTCTCAGGAACTGCCTGAGTAGAGGATGAGAGAAGACTGGAGGATCCATGTTGTATTCTGCTGAAATTGCTGATGCATGAATCTTAATGGAGGAGTAGGACAGGCCATTGTGGAAGAGTTCTGCTAAGTATTCCAGGATGTTTGCTATGTTTGCCAATGATACATTTTCCCCTTTTGTTGCACTCCAAATGAGGTATCTTTTCCATTTGGCTGAATAAGTCTTCCTTGTGGAGGGTCTGCGAGCCTCCAGGATAATGTCCTTAACCCTCTGAGATAAATCTGGGTTATTTTGTTTTATGCAATATTCCAAGCAGCTAGCTGTAGTGTTTTCAAGTTTGGATGTAGGATCTTGTAGTTGTTCTGTGTTAGAAGTAAAGGACATAGAGGTAGAGGCCATGCGTGTGTCCGAGACATGCTTCTCAGTAGCGGGTACCAATGTTGCCTCGGCCAGTCTGGAGCCATCAGGATTATCCTTGGCTGATCCTCTTTGATCTTCAGTAGGACTTTGTACATCAAAGGAAGAGGTGGGAATGCATATGCTGTCAGGTTTTTCCAGTTGAAGGATAGGGAGTCCACCCTCAAGCAAGTGGGTGGTATGCTCTTGTGCAGAATTTCTTCAATTGGTGGTTGTGTGGGGAGGCGAACAGGTCTATTTCTGGTAGTCCCCATTTCTTTGTTATGGTTTTGAAGACATCTGGATGCAGCATCCATTCGTGAGCATCCGTGGTAGTTCTGCTTAAGATGTCTGCTAGTGAATTTTCTTTTCCTGGTACAAATCTGGCCTGGAGTTGAATGTTGAGGTTCAGGGCCACATTCCACAGGTCCATTGCCATCCGGCATAGAGGATATGAGTGTGTACCTCCCTGTTTGTTGATGTACCACATGACTGTGGTGGTGTCCGTCCTTATCAGCAGGTGACCTTGTTGAAGAAATGGTCTGAATGCCTGGATTGCATGTTTCACTGCCAGCATCTCCTTTTGATTTATGTGTAGATTCAGCTGGTCTTGTGCCCATAGGCCTTGTATACACTTGTCCACCATGTGCGCCCCCCAGCCTAGGTCTGAGGCGTCCGTGGTGATGGTCTGGCTTGGATGAGGTTTGTGGAAAGGCAATCCTCTGTTCAACTGACAGGCCTGAGCCCACCACAGGAATTCTTGCTTCAGGCGTGGAATTATTGGAATCTGGGCTTCTAGACTGTGCTTGTGTTGAGATCATACATTCCTTAGGTACCATTGCAACTTTCTCATATGCAGTCTGGCATGCGGAATCAATATTATGCAGGATGCCATGTAACCCAGGGCTTGCAGGACTTTCCTTGCAGTAAGCTGAGTCTGTGTTGTTAATGTCATGAAATAGACTGGTAGTTGCTTTTGTTTTTCTTCTGTGAGAAATGCCATCTGAGCTGATGTGTCCAGTTCTGCACCCAAGAATGTTATCCTTTGGGATGGTACCAGTCTTGACTTTTGCATGTTGACTGTGTATCCCAAGGCTTGCAGCAGTTGTATAACCTTTTCCAAATCTTTTGTTAATTTTGTCTTGTTGTCCGCTTGTATTAGGCAGTCGTCCAGGTATGGGTAAATTTGAATTCCCTGAAGCCTGCAATGAGCAATTACTGATGCCAGGCATTTCATGAATACTCTGGGCGCAGTAGATAAGCCAAAGGGCAATGCTGAGAATTGATAATGCTCTGATCCTGCAAGAAATCTGAGGTGTCTTCTGCAATCTGGTCGCATAGGGACATGCAGGTATGCCGCCTTGAGATCTAGAGTCACCAGCCAAGACTCCTTGCCCAGCATGGGAAGAAGTTGCTGTAGGGTCAGCATTTTGAATTTTGGAACAATGAGGTATGTGTTCAGATCGGACAGGTCGAGAATAGGCCTCCATTGATTTTCTTTTCTTGGTACAAGGAAAAGTCTGGAGTAAAATCCTTGTCCTTGTTCCATTGGCGGTACCTTTTCTATAGCTCTCATCCTTAGTAGGTTGTTGATTTGTCTTAGAGCGTTTGTTTTTTGGCTTGGTGGTAGGTTTGGCATTCCTCTCTCTTTTGGTAGAGTGTGGAAGTGAAACCTGTAGCCTTTGTCTATTGTTTTTAAAATCCATTTGTCTCCTGTAATGTAATGCCAGTTTACGGAAAATAAGGCTAGTTTTCCGCCCAAGGGTGCTTCCAGTTGTTCCCTGGTAGGCGGAATCAGAGCCAAGTCATTGTGTCTGTCCTGTGGAAGTGGTTGTAGCTGAATCTGTGGCAGTACTTCTCTGGTTGCTAGGCTGCCACTAACGTCCCCTGGATTGACCTCTGCCTCTTGGGCGTCTATTTCTGCCTCTCTGTGCTCTGGAGGTGTCTGGAAAGGACCAATTCTTCGAAGGCCAATTTCTGCTAAACCTCGGAGGTTGGACCTGTAAGAAATCCTTGACTGTTTGGACAGATTTTGCTTTCTCTTCCACCTTCTTTAGAACCTGCTGTGCAGGGGAGCCAAACAAACTTTGTTTCTCCATAGGAGCATCTAGGAGTTTTGACTTAACATGGTCTGGTAAGGATTGTTCTTTTAACCAGGCATGCCTTCTAATCACTGTTCCAGTCATAGCTGATCTAAAGGAAGCCTCCAGTGCATCATAGCCACATTTTAAGAAATGGTTACTGACCTGCTGAGAGTTATGCACCAAATCCTGAAGGGACTTAAGGTCTATAGGTTAAGGAGAGGACAGTTTTTTATTTAGCTGGTCTAACAAAAATTCCTGGTACTGAATCATGTGAAATTGACAGTTTAAGGCCCTGGCCGAAAGAGTAGCAGAAGTATATACCTTTTTACCCCATCTCTCTAATGCTCTAGATTCCCTTTCGGAGGGGAGAGGGTTTTTGGCAGAGGCAGCTGCTACAGCTTTGGGGCCCTGTGAAATGGTTTCAGGATCTGCAACAGGAGCCTTATACAAATGATAGTGTGTGTCCGGGACCCTGTAAAATCTGTCAGGCTTGGCAGGGGCCGGAGGGAGAGAATCAGGGGCAGTACATGCATCATTATATGCATCATCAACAACTGTTAGTACTGGAGGAATGGCTAAAGGCCTATGCTGTGGTAAATGTAAAAAAGTCCTTAGCCTTTTCCTTGAATCTGAAAAATCCTGGCCCTCCCATTGTAAATGTTCTCTCATAGCATGTAAGGTTTCCCCAAAAGAAAATTCTTCAGGAGGAGAAGCAGAAGGAATGGAGTCTTCTGCATCAGAATCCTCATAAGGAGAATATGGGCCTTCCTGAGGGTCTGAAATATCCGAGTCTTCCGAGGAATAGTCTGTAGAAACAGGTTCCGGGGGTTCAGTTCTAGGCCTCTTATCTGGAGGGGGTTGAGAGGCCCTGTCTGGGTGAGGCTGGGATCCCCTGATCAAAGAAATGAGATCCTCAGCCAGGCTGAGCATTTGGGAACTAGAGGTAGGCCTGTGTGAGGGAGTTTTAGCAGGTAAGGCCTTAGAAGATTTAGCTGCTTTAGCCCTGGAAAAAGCCTTGATAGACATAGATGCAGGGGTAGATATGTCTAAAGGAATAGTATCTGATAAATCCTAGGTGCCTGCTTCAGCAGGGGTAATTTCAGAAGCAGATTCAGCCATGTTCTGTGAGGCCTCGGCTATCGGAGGCATGCTTTCGGCCGAAGGAAGAACCGAGGACTCGGTTTCAGCCGAAACCGAGACACTCGCGGTTGGCCTAACCGTGGTTTCAGCCGAAACCGCGGACCGCGAGTGTCGGTCCTTTTCCTTACGCTTCTTATCTAATTGAGTAGTCTGAGTCTCCGACGGCATTTTGTATGCAAAAGCGGGATCAAAAAACTCCTCTGCAAACTCCGACCGACGTCTAAGCGTCCGTCGGTTGAAGGAAGCACAGGCTAGACAAGCTGATACGTCGTGGTCTGGGCCTAAACAAGGAAGGCAGTAAGAGTGGAAATCCTTATGAGGTATTTGTTTCCCACAAGTTAAACAATTATTTACTTTGTCTGACATCGGCTGAGGCAAGAAAGAGTCCCCAACGGGGTACTTAGCTTTTTAGAAGTCTTCGGTAGTAGAAATCTCTGGATCTGACCGACCGGCACTTGCGAACAGCTTCTGCTTCGGGCACCACGCGGCAAGAAAGACGGAGGAAAATGGCGTCGGCTGATGCCTTTATACCCAATACACAGCAGCTATGACGTCGGGTGAAGTGCGACATCAGCCGAGGCCAGATCCAGACTTTGGAATCCGGCCGACCGAAGGGCTGCCTGAGGCAGGACAACCCATATGTTAAGACTGCAGATGCATCCTTGAAGGACATCATCTAGATAATGCAATTTTTGTTCCGATCTGTTGGAATAATTAGGAAAAAAATACAGGGAGATCAATGGATTGGTTTAAATTTGTTTTTGAAGCAACCTTGGGCAAAAAGGATGGATTAGTTCTCAAGGATACTCTGTCCTTGTGAAAGACCAAATATGGGGGACGAACAGAGAGGGCATGAAGTTCTGACACTCTCCTAGCCAAGGTAATAGCGACAAGGAAGAGTGTCTTCCATGAAAGAAACTTTAGTGAACATGAAGCAGCTGGCTCATAAGGAGGAAGAATTAAGGATGTCAGCACTAGATTTAGGTTCCATTGTGGAGGAGGACTCCTGACAGGAGGCTTCAGGAGAAAAATTCCTTTCAGAAAAGCTCTACAAAGCTTGTGGGACATAATGTTGTGATCTGCAAACCCGACATGAAAGTTCAAGATTGCAGCCAACTGAACTTTGACCGTGGAAGATGAAGAACCCGAGTGAAAGATTTCCGCTAGAAAATCCAAAACTGCATGAACAGGGGCAGTAAAGGGATCTATGTTCCTCGATTTCGCCCAAAGGGAAAAACGTTTCCACTTGCTAGAGTAAATCCTTCTAGTAGAGGATTTAAGGGAGGCTACTATGACATCCCTAACGGGGTTAGAGATCATAGGAAGCCTGGCTAAGGAAGGAAGTGGAGCAGCCAAGCTGTGAGGTTGAGAGAAGGAATGGACCGATGCAGCTAACCCGATTGGTGGATCAGAAGATCTAGCACTGGGTCCAGATGCCACCGCTGCACCAAAAGATGACGATGAAGGAACGGAAACCAAATTTGTCGAGGCCAATATGGGGCAATGAGAATCATTTTGGCTCTCAAAACGGTAGCTTTCTGGAGTACCTGTGGTATCAATGGAAAGGGAGGAAAGGCATAAAGAAGTCCCTGGGGCCAATCTTGGGTAAGAGCGTCTCTGGGGGGATGGCCCGGAAGTGGGAAGAGAGAGAAGACTGGGCATTTGCTGTTTTGGAGAGTAGCAAAAAGATCGCAACATGGGCGGCCCCACTTCTGAAAAATCTCCTCCACTATAGATTGCTTGAGAGACCACTCGTGAGGCATGAGTATAGCTCTGCTCAATCTGTCCGCTAAAATGTTGGTTTTCCCAAAAATATGCATTGCTACCAGAAACCGATGAGAGGAGATCGCCCATTGCCAAAGTCTGAGAGCCTCTAGACACAAGGGATAGGACTTGGTTCCGCCCTGCTTGTTGATGTACCATACTACGGACATGTTGTCCGTGTGAACTGCAATCGTTCCTAAGGGAAGAAAGTCGTTGAGGGCTTGCAACGTTAAAAGCACTGCTCTCATCTCCAGGACATTTATGTGCAGGTGGTATTCGAATGGTTGCCATGTCCCATGAACCATCCTGCCCTGATAATGACCCCCCCCCCACCCGATCAGGGAGGCATCCGTAGTGACTGTGGCTACCGGGGCCGGGGAAACAAAGGGTCTGCCCTGATGGACTTGGGGAGAAGAAATCCACCAGGATAGATGGTTTTTGCAAGTTTGCGTCACCAGGATCTGGTGACGCATGGGAAGCTGTTGGAAGGACCATTGGGTGAACAACATCCATTGAAGGAGACGCATGTAAAAACGGGCCAAAGGAAGAAGAGTAATGGCAGCTGCCATGAGGCCCAATACTTTCAGGACCAGTCTGGCTTGCACCTTTTTGCTGGCAAGGATGTTGGAACTGGCTGAATGGCACATGGTTTTGGATATCTAGGATTCTCTGGTTTGTTAGGTTTGCTGACATCCGAGCAGTGTCTAAATTTGCGCCTATAAAAGTAATAGACTGGCAGGGCAATAAGGAGGATTTTTCGTAGTTGACCGAAATTCCTAACTGAGTGCAGAGATTTAGGGTGTAATCTCTGGCTTGGAGAAGTTGATGCCTGGTGGTGGCTGAGAGGAGCCAGTCGTCCTGGATTCTAGGACCATGGACAGGTATGGTAAGCGGATTCCACACCTGGAATCCTTGACATCTCAGGTGAGCCGTGACCACTGCCATGCATTTGGTGAACACTCTGGGGGCTGTAGTGAGACCAAAGGGCAGGGCTCTGAATTGAAAATGACTGGACCCCAACCGAAAGCGGAGAAACCTTCTGGAGCGTCTGTGGATTTTTATGTGATAGTACGCATCCTGTAGGTCTATTGAGCACATCCAGTTGTCTTTGCCTAAGAAGGGCAAAATCGATTGAAGTGTGACCATCCGAAATCTTGTCTTTTTCACCGACTTGTTGAGTCTGCTGAGGTCCAATATTGGTCTCAATCTCCCGTCTTTTGGGAACCAAAAGAACCTTGAGTAGATTCCGGCTCTGAATGGTCTGTTGGAACTGGCTGAATGGCCCTTTTTTGTAGAAGCTTTGATACTTCTAATTTTGCAATTTCCCTTAGACCAGGTGGAACGTCTGGAAGGGAATTTTTGTGAGGGAAGGGACTTTCCTCGAAAGGAATCTTGTAACCCTCGGATATGATCGACTGTACCCATTTGTCTTGCGAAAGGGAAAGCCAGGCTTTTGGGTACAGCGATAATCTTCCCCCGACTGCCTCCAAGGGTGGACAGTCGAGCAACACCTCAGGGATGCTGGAAGGGCTTGTCAGAGAGAGGCTCTCTGCTGCCCTGGTTCTGCAGACCCCCTCTGCCCCTAGGGCGGCATCTATTGTTATTACCCCCCCTGCCTTTAGGGGTAAACTGACCACGTGTGTCCGGCGTGACTCCCTGAGATTTTCGGAACCACATCTTTCCCCCCTTCTGTCCTTTGGGGGTAAGGCCTAGAAGGGGGCAGAAAGAGTCTTGCCGTCTTGCTAACACCTGGTCAAGGTATCCTTCACCTGAGGACCAAACAATGTTGACCCATCGAAGGGAGAGTTTGTGAAGGACGCCTTAAAGGGGTCTGCAAAATTACAGAGCCGTATCCAGGACTGACGTCCAAGAGCCACTCCTGTCCCTGCAGCTCTACTCGCTCCATCTGCTGCATAAGAAATTAGCCGCATGGAGGAGTTGGTTATGGAGTTAAGGATTCCTAGCTGAGAAGCAATCTTCTCCTGAGCCCCTGCAGCTGAAGGATCCTGTACTACTTCACCTAATTCTTTAAGGATGTCCCTTTGAAGTCTGGTGAAGTGACATAAATAATTCAGCGAACGCATGGCAAAGGTCGCCGAGGAAAACATCCGCTTACCATACCTGTCCATGGTCCTAGAATCCTTGTTAGGAGGATGGACTGGTACGGAAGGATCTGAAAGTTCCTCCTTGGTGGCGGCCGCCACCACCATGGTATCAACAGGGACACCTTTTGTAAGAAACTGCTTCTCGGAAGGGGCTGTAATAAATTTAGAAGGCCTCCTGGGAACTGGTTCCACGGAATCAGGAGATGCCCACGCCTTCCGAGCTATCACCTCCATGAGGGGGTCGAAAGGTGGAGACACCCAGGAGGTGGAGGGTCGAGATCCAAAAGCCTCTAGGTATACCGACTCATCCTAGGAGGGATTAATGGAGGGCCAGTTTCCCCTCTGTTTTAGGAGTTCTAGGATGTCTGAAAAAGAGACATCCTCAGAGGGGGATCTTGGGGACCCCTCCGACTCATCTAAGTCGGTATCTGAAGTTGTAGACTCAGGGGAGTCTAGGTGCTTCCTCTTACAGGTCCTCTTACGTGGAGGATCTCCTGACGGATCAGGAGAATCCTTGGAAGAGGGGGTTCTTCCCAGTGGGGAAACCTGAGGCGATGGATCTCTCGGTCCGGGAGCAAGAGAGTGGGAAGAGACATCTACAGGCACCATAGAGGGAGGAGCTAAGGGAATAGACTGCTGACTGAGCCCGGGGGGCCAGCACACTCTCATCACCTCGGCTCCTCCCAGGGAGATCCGAGACCCCCAAGAAACGGGGGCTCCCGGGCCCACCGAAAGGGAAGGCTCCGAGGCAGATGTCGGAGCAGAGCTCACCAAGGCCGAAGCCCCGAGGGGGAGAGCAGGGTCGGACAAGGGTCTGATGCCACTCGCCCTCTCGGAGCAGACCAGGGAAGCCCGACCACCGGATCCCTCCAAGGAAGGTCTCAAGGAGGAGATAAGAGTAGAAGCTGAAGGGGCAGAAAGGAGTGGTATCTGCCCAGCAGCCATAGCAGTGACTATTCCAATAGACTCCGGCTCCGAGCTCTGGAGGAGAGTCGAAGGAGGAATTTGAAGAGGGTGTGGACTAGTAGTCGTCTGTTGAGACGGACTATGAAGCATCTGGGCTAGTGCCTGTGATTTTAACAATCTGCTTACCACTCTCTCCAAATCATGGTCTGAGAGCCTGGAAGACCTAGATGATCGGCTCCGATGGCTCCGTTCCGAAAGAAGAGGAGAGGTCGGAGCCGAAAGTATAGGCTCCAAAGAGGGAGACCTGGACCTCTTCCTCGACGAAGCCATCGGAGCCGATGAACCCTCGGCTCCAAAAGGAGCCGACAACTTATCGGCTCCACGCCTGGTCAAAGATGTGTCGGCTCTAGCCGGAGCTGACACAGGGAAGGAAATAATGGTATCGGAGCCGGCTGGCACCGATACCGAACCCTTCGATACATGGTGGTCGGAGCCGGTCGGAGCCGACACCAATGTATCAGTCAAAGTATCGCCACCAATAGCCACCGGTGCTGAAGATTTAGTCAGAATGACATCGGCTCCAGCCGGAGCCGATCTCGACTCCAAAGGAGTCGGAGCCATGGCCGGAGGCTTAGTAACAGAAGTCTGGGCCTTGGAGGTCTTAGAGGGCTGACCCGAAGCAGACTTGGCCGGGGAGCCCTCTGGTTTAAGTAGTCCTCTTAAAATTAATTTATTTCTCCTTTCCTGCAGGACTCTCTGGCTGAAAGAGTGACAAATAGCACAGGAGTCCTGCAGGTGGAGAGGTCCCAGGCAATAGATACAAGAAGTGTGACCGTCTGTCAGAGACATCTTCTGACAGCACGAGTCACACTTCTTGAAGCCTGAGACCCTCGGTTCTTTGGACATAGTGAGAACAACACAAAACACACTACTCACACAGTCCCAGATTCAGAAAAATTAACTTAAAGAGGGAGAAAAATATACTCACTCACACGCCCTGATAGGAAGGGATGGGAGAGGATTGAAGGCTCGACTAAGTAAAAACAAGTAGGGAAACAGTAAACTAGGAGCTAGAGACCCTAAAACTATCTAAAAGTGACAAATACACTAAAATATGTGAGAAAAAAGAGGGATGGGGATGACTAATATTTGAATAACAATTCACTTACCAAGAGCTGGTAAAAGGAGTACCTCATCAGCGAAGCGGCAAACGAGATCTGGGTATTTACCGCCTTGCATCATGGGATATGGGGCTGCCTCGAGCTGGTAAAAGTGACTCTCGAGCTTAGCAAGTGCCGAGTCGGAGCCGAGGATCGGCTCCGAACCCATCCAGCAAGAATGAGAATACAAACTGGAAGTCGACCACCACAATAAATGGATAAAATGTATTTATTGTGAACAGATAAGCGCTTTCACGTGTGCCAAGACACGCTTCTTCAGATCCTTACAACAAACATCTTCTAAAACCACGTATATATACACATTTCTAAAGTGATCAATTAGCTTAATTAATCTAAACCTAACCATGTGATTAAAATCATTCAATTAAACAAACCAAGCACTGGCAAGTACTGTTGCTCATGTTGCAGAGTGGATGGAATAAATAAATAAATAAATGCAGAACCAACAAAGCTCAAACAGTTAAATGATGAACAAATCTCCTTAGTTGAAACAGAGGCAATTAATCATAAAACTATGTGTCCTAAGAACTCTTATTCAACCAGTCCTAATGACTGAAATAAACATATGTTTTAAAAAACTCTATGTCCAATATATCCTAAGAGTATATGATGAATGTGCAAAACCGCTGAGGTAGAATACAATAGAAATAAAAATAAAAACTGAAATATCAGATGTTGTCAGGCAATGGCATAAAATTACTGCCCTTCCTTTTAAAACTCCTTATCTATTACATGAATTATCAGTAAAAATTAAAACCTAGCTTATATATAAGTCTAAAATTGTGTAAAAGTAAGAATATAAATATAAATACAGTGTAAATACAACAATATGAAATTTATGTACATATGTATATATGTCTGAGTAAATAAACATAAAAAGTGTATAAAAAGTATATGAAAATATAAATGTATGCATATTAGTAAAGCCATGTGTATGGCTCACTTAGTGATGCAGCAGTAACAAACACAAACACATTGAACTGGAAAAGGAACAAATATGATCAAATATCTGGAATAAATTAATTGCATGTGTTAAATAGAACTCATAAACAGACACAAGTTACAAGAGATACACAATATATGAAAAACATAGAAACGGAAAAACTTGGTATAAAGCCTAGTATCTATAAAAATCTATAAAAATCTATACAAATACATGGCCATGTACCATCCAAATGTGTATATAAAAACTGTCAATCTAACAAAAGCGTAGCAGGCTAAAACCTCCTGACAGGATATACAAATTACATTATTCTTTCTTGTACTGACATTATGAGTATGTCAAGAAGAAACTGCTGATCCAAGTCTGTATATAGAATAAGAAATGTAATAATAAACAAGTGTAATCAAATAAATGTATCTGTATACACTACCACTAAAATCAGACATGGTTAAAAGAAAATCAGACATGGTTAAGAGAATTACTTTGCACTGCGTCCTTTCAACGGAGCCCTTACACTAACATATTGATTAAGTCCTGGCTCATAATGTGCTTTGAGTTTGAAAATCCAAGAGAGTTCCACTAGCTCTAAATCATTGAAATTGTCTCCATCTCTAGAATTAGGTAGAACTGTCTGTAGGATTCTAAATACAAACGAATGTGTTAGATTATTAGCAATGTGTTTAGCCAAAGCACTTTTGGTATCACATTTCCTGATATCTAAAGCATGTTCCAGTATCCTCTCCCTCAAGGTCCTAGTAGTCATTCCTACATAGAACACTGTACAACTCTGACATGTAGCTAAATATATAAGGTTCTTGCTTGCACATGTACCTTTGTGATGGGGTTCAAACCTGTAGTTCAACACTGGATGTTCAAACTCCTAGACTGTAGTAATCAATGTACATGCACTGCACTTGTTACAAGGAAAAGTACCTGACTTCACATCCTTGTTAATGCTTATATTCTTATTAACATTATTAGACTCTATACATAGGAGTCTACTGAGATTCTTACTGTTACGAAATGTGTATGAAGGTGTGGAGCCCACTATCATTGCTAACTGTTGATCAGTCAAGAGGATATGCCAATTGCTAAGAATAATATCTTTAATGTGATGGATATCACTGGTGTATTTAAGATTGATTCTGACTCTGGAACTGTCAAATGACTTCTTGCCACGAAAACCAAACGTTCTTATGTGATTGCCAACTAAAGCAGTCTCTTCATTGAATAGAACCTGATTCTTGACCTTCCTAATCTTTTCTTTGTCATAGCCTCTGTCCAAAAAACATTGCTCTAAAAAACTGCTCTGTTTATTGAGTTCAACACTGTTGTGACATAACCTCTTTATCCTGGTGAATTGGCTCTTCATTATGCTATCGAATACGTATCTGGGATGCATACTACTAAACTGGAGTAGGGTGTTCCTCCAACATTCCTTTCTGAAAATAGTTGTCTCAATCTTATGATTCATGTTCTTATATAATCTCACATCTAAGAAATCTATACTCTGTAGGTCATGACATATCGTAAAACTCAGAAAGTCAGTAGTAGATTCTAACTGTTCTATAAAGACTAGAAGCTCAGATATGCTCCCATGCCAAAATAAAAGAACATCATCAACAAAGCGTTTATAGAGGCTAATTTTCTTGAAACTATCATGTGTGAACAAATGTTTCTGCTCCCAATGCAGCATGACTAAATTCGCGTAAGTGTTACAGGGGTGCCCATGGCTACCCCCACTGTTGCAAATACAGTTGGTCTCTAAACTTAAAACATTGTTGGTTAAAACAAGTTCCATGATAGCACATAATAATCCCTCTTCACTAGAGTTGAACTTCTGACTCTTATTTATAATGTCCCTCAGAGCTTCTAAGCCAAAACTATTGGGTATTGCAGTGAACAGGTTCTTTACATCCAAGGTCACAAAGAGTAAACCCTCCATATTTGTATGGTGATATTCACTTAAGCAGTCTAGCAACTCATAAGTATCTTTTAAGATTGATGTAGTCTCACTGACTAGCGGTCTCAGTTTCTTCTCTATAAAGACGGATAATGTCTCAGTAACCCAACCTTGTCCCACAACTATGGGTCTCATAGGTGGTGGGTGTATGCCTTTGTGTATTTTCGGCAAGCCTTTAATGTATGGTATCCGAGGTTTCTCTATAAAAAAGTACTGGTATAGATCATAATCTATTTGTCTGCACATTAAATACTCATAGAGCTCTTGGTGTACTACATAAACAATTCTAGTAAGTTCTAAATGACTGATGGGTTTGTATGTAGTGATCTCCTTCAGTAAGGTGAGCATTGCATCTTGATATGCTTCGGTGTCTAGTAAAACAATAGCTCCCCCCTTATCTGCTGATTTTATTACCAAATCACTATTCCGTTTTAAAGAATAAATCCTATCCCATTCAGTGGTATGTGTATTGGAAAACAATGCGCTATGTTTAAAATCATAGTAGTACTTGTATAAATCATCTTCACAGACCTTTAAAAAACATTCAGCTACAGGATTTAAAGCTGGCGTGAAAGTACTCTTTTTCTTAAAACAAGATACAATAGTGTTATCGGAGGCTTCATCTGAAACTTTCTTACTGTTAAAAAGTAGTTTCAGAGAAACATTACGTAGAAACAGTCTCAAGTCTTTCAAGACTTCTGAAATGTTGCTGATCTGAGCAGGAATGTAATTCATACCTCTATTTAATAGCTCACTGTCCATAGGTGTTAAACAGTACCTTGATAAATTGACCACTAAGTTGCTCCGTTCCTTCCTCGACCTCTCCGGCTCTGTTGTTCTCCCGACAGCTTCCTCTTGAATCTGTCTCTGCTGTCCGACCTCCCCCTCGCTCCTTGTGCGTTCTGTACAGGTAGGGGTAAAAAACGCTCGATGTGGGTCTGTGCTATCTTCGGTTTAGCTCCAGTGTTGTTTAAAATAGATCGTGGTAAAGCTAGTTGGTTTGGCGGTGGTGTGCATTCAGAATCCATTGTGGGAGTGCCTGACGCTCTTTCTGATGACGTCATCAACCCCAAAGCTGCAGGCAGATCATTTAAAGCAGTACTGTCATTCAGGCTTGTCGTAGGAGCAAATGCTTCATTATGAGAGATATCTGCAGTATTGTTAGCTACAAACTCAGTCTCTCTGTTGTTCCTAACTCTTGGCCATACAAAGACTTGACTATTTGTGAAATCGAAATAGTCTCTTTGGAGTTTCCGCATTTTAATTTGTTGTAACCTCTCACCATACGCACAGGTTTGGTTTAACAGGGATTCTATACGTTGTGTATACATCGCCCCTTTAAATTTATCATGTAAAGTGTTGTATAGAACTTCAGCCTTTGTACTCAGTTCTTTCTCTAGGGGAGAGAAATAATCCAGCAATAATTTTATATAATTGTAGCTAAGTTCTAGGTTCAACTGCTGCCACCTCTTCAATAGATCCGGATGGCTGTCGCCACAGGTGGGCATGCAGAGAACTCTCATCCCTCTCGGCACTATTTTAAAGTGCAAACATGCTTCTAAGTGTCTTCTCTGCCAAGTAAACCTTTGTAGCTTATACAACATGTTCTCTAACTCCTTCATACTCACATTGAACTCACGTAGGTTGTCAGTATTAGTAACATTAACATTGGAATCTGTGACAAAAAGTTCCATGGCAAGGAAAGGATTATCTCGTGTATCCAATACTGTTTCCCATTTCCTCCTGTGGTCCGTTTTCTCCGGTGCAAAATCAAGTTCTATCGAAGAATTATCCATCGTGTGGCTTCAGTGACTCAAGGCAAAGGAAAATAAATCTGAAACACACAGTCACTGTAGCCCAAAGGTCTTCTCCAGAAATAAATGAAGTCAAAGTGAGGATACAAACTGGAAGTCGACCACCACAATAAATGGATAAAATGTATTTATTGTGAACAGATAAGCGCTTTCACGTGTGCCAAGACACGCTTCTTCAGATCCTTACAACAAACATCTTCTAAAACCAAGTATATATACACATTTCTAAAGTGATCAATTAGCTTAATTAAAAAGGGAGAAAAATATACTCACACACACGCCCTGATAGGAAGGGATGGGAGAGGATTGAAGGCTCGACTAAGTAAAAACAAGTAGGGAAACAGTAAACTAGGAGCTAGAGACCCTAAAACTATCTAAAAGTGACAAATACACTAAAATATGTGAGAAAAAAGAGGGATGGGGGTGACTAATATTTGAATAACAATTCACTTACCAAGAGCTGGTAAAAGGAGTACCTCATCAGCGAAGCGGCAAACGAGATCTGGGTATTTACCGCCTTGCATCATGGGATATGGGGCTGCCTCGAGCTGGTAAAAGTGACTCTTGAGCTTAGCAAGTGCCGAGTCGGAGCCGAGGATCGGCTCCGAACCCATCCAGCAAGAATGAAGGCGAGATTGACAACTTAACATCATGCCTCAGTGGAGTTATCAGTCTCAGACTAAAACAGTAGAAGACATCTGGTTAATGTCTGTCAATAACCTCTCTTGAAAATTTCTTTTCTTTTTTTTTTTACCTGAAGGGGTTGTAGGTCTGTGGAAGGTGGACGATGATGCCAGGTCCTAAAGACGTTTGCTTATAAAACGAATAGTCTTTTAATTTAGTGCACAAAGGTAAGCACTTTCACAGATCGCTTCATCAGACCACTTCATCAGACCATACAATCTCCTACCAACAAGAACATTTCCTTATATATCCATCACATGATGCTAAATCAATTATACATTTAACATTTAAAGAAGAATGACATTATATAGAACTATAAAATTCAAAGGGAAATGTCAAGATTCTAAAAACATGCACGTACTTGTATACTGTGACTGCATACATACACACACACTATGTATATATATATATATATATATATATATATATATATATATATATATATATATATATATATACATACACATACATATACATATACACACACACATATATATATATATATATATATATATATATATATATATATATATATATATATATATACACACACTGTATGTATATATATATATATATATATATATATATATATATATATATATATATACATACATATACTCACACTATACATACATATACATACACACACACACTATTATATAGGTTCATAGGTAGGTACTAGACTATCTGCCCAAGGGCATTTGTAAGCCTAGCCAGAATGTGTTGGCTTTCGCCTCCCTTTTAGATTAGTTTCCTGAGCCTCTGTCCAGCAGGGCCATTGAAGTGATCCCAGGGGTAAATTTACGATTTTCCATCCACTCATCAAGATTTCTCTTGAAGAGAGTCAGTGAGGGGCTTTGCCCAACATAGATTGGGATTCTATTCCAGAGCAAGGGTAGTCTCTGGGAGAGGAATCTATCCCTCCAGCATGTCCTATTTATTGCTGTGCTGAGGTTTAAATCCCTGGAGCATGTGGCTCTAAGAGATTTGTTTTTCTTGAGGTGGAGCATGTCCATTAATTCTGGGTTAGACATGGCCTTGTACCTCAGGCAGAGATCACCTCTGAGTAGGCGGTAAGCAACCGAGTACAGCTGGAGTTTCTTTAGTCGAGCTGCATAGGGCATCTGTTTGAGGCCCACGATCCTCTTGGTGAGGAACTTGTGGTCTTTCCAGCTGTTGCAGGTGTCGAGTAAGGTACATCCCAAATGGGGAATTGTACTCTATTATGGGCCTGATGAGCGATGAGTAGAGGAGCACAATGACCTCTCTTGATCTAGATGTGAACCCTTTCGTGATTAGGTGGGCTATATAGAAGGAATTCCTAACCACTATGGCAATGTGATTATCAAAGGAGAGGTTGCTATCTACTTGGGTCCCCAGATCCCTAATTACATCTTCTGTACTTAGTGGATTACCATCTGTGTGGTAGTTCGTGGGCACTTTGTTTTTCCCAAAGGGGATGACTATGCACTTTTTGGTATTTAGCTTGAGGCCATGGTTCTGACACCAGGTATTCGTCTCCGTGAGACCTTTCTGTAGGATGTCTGTGTCAGCAGGAGAGTCGATTATTGCCCCCAGTTTGCAATCATCTGCGAACTTGGTCAGCCATGGTACTCCCGTGCTTGCCTGTACCTCAGAGAAGTATATACCAAACAGGAGAGGTCACAGGACTGAGCCGTGTGGGACGCCTCTTTGTAACTGGTTTAGAGTCGGACACGGCACCCGCAACTCTGACCATGTGAGTTCTATCCATGAGCCAAGTTGGCAACCCATCTCGTGACATAGGGGTTAATGTTCAAGCTGGTAAGCTTATCTATAATGCCAGAGTGGGGGGTGGTGCCGAAGGCCTTTGCGCGGCCCAGGTAGGCTGTGTGGACTATCTTTCCCTCATCTATGGCCTTGGTAACTGTTTCAAAGAAGTCAGCTAAGTTTAGGAGGCAAGATCTGCCTTTAACAAAGCAGAATCGGGAAGGGTCCAGTGTCTGGAGGTTCCCAATGTCTTTGTTAATGAGTTTCATGATGATGTGCTCCATAGCTTTGCAGATCAGGCTAGTCAGGCTTATAGGGCGATAGTTCCCAGGATCCGTTGTGGCACCACCTTTGTGGAGCGGGATAACTGTTGCTGTATGCCATTCTTTGGGCACATAGCGTGTGGTAAGGCTGAGTTTGCACAATTCATTTAGGTGAGGGTTTAGTTCATTTTGGAGCTCGTGTAAGACACAGCATGGGATACCATCCGGTCCCATTGATGCTGTGCTTTTGGCTTTGAGAGGGCTGTTTTCACCTGTGTGTCTGTGATATCTGGGGCTCTACATTTTTCTGGGATGGACACGGGCCCTTTTGGGGGTGAGGGGGGGGGGTAAAGTTTGCACTGAACCTGTCAGCCAGGATGTTGTCAATGTCAGTTGGTTCAGTGTATTTTTTTGCCATTTTGCACTAGCTCAGAGCAGATCTGAGAGTTGAAACCTAGATTCTTGACATAGCTAAAGAAGCCTTTGTGACCATCTTTAGAGCCTTTGGCAATTTTTCTTTCGAAGCTGGCCTTGGATGATTTTATGAGGGTTCGCAGTTTCTTGCCAATACTGATCAGGGATGCCTTCCCTTTTTGGGATTTTGCTCTATCATGTAATAGTTTCTTCCTTCTGTTGTATAGCTTATTTATGGCCGGGGACCAACAGACTAGTTTCCTCTTTTTGGAGGAGTGAGTCTTGGTTTTACTTGGGATGGCTCGATCCATGCATTCCTGTAGGTGCTCATAGAATGCATTTGTAAAGGATTCTGTGGTTTGGGCAGCATTACCTTTTAGCAAGGGGGCTTTGAAATGTTCCACCTCGGGCTTGAGAAGTGTGTAGTTTGCTTTTGAGAAGTTTTTCACAGTGGTTTCCTTGACTGGGGTGGGGTCGGGATGTAGATGTCCAGCGTGATTAGTTTATGGTCTGATCTTACCAGCGAGGGGTTTACCTCTGGTGTGGAACATTGATCCCCCATGTTGGTGATGATCAGGTCCAATATGGTGTCACCTCTTGTGGGAGTGGTGACCAGTTGTTCCAGGGCATATGAGTTTATAAACTCAAGGAAGCGCTGGGCAAAGGAGTTTGTACTTCAGTAGTTTTCCCAGTAAATGTTTGGGTAGTTGAAATCACCCAATATCATGGTGTTTGGTAGGACCTTCAATACTTTCCAATGTTCTCAGGAATGCTGAGTGGGGGTCCTGAGACAAGGTGGGTGGATCTGTAGTAAGCTACAATCTGAAAAGCAGCGTTGCCCACTGTTAGTTGCACATGGATGGTCTCCAAGGCCTCGTGCTGTGCCACTAACCTGGAGGTGTGGGTACCCTTGATGAAAATGGATACACCCCCTCCCTTTTGCATTTCGGTCTGGGTTCTGAGGCCAAAAGGTGCAGTAAGACTTATAGCCTGGTAGTGCTGGGGTGCTCTCTGGGGCCTTGAACCAGGTTTCTGTTACTGCACAGATATCGATTTGCTCTATGCTGAGGAGTGCCTCGAGTGTGTGCATTTTGAGGTTTAGACTTCTGGCATTGAGTAGCGTTGCCCTCAGTTTTTGGTTTCTTGTGTTGTTTATGGAGGTGGGTTTGTCTTTTGAGCCTTGCCTAAAAAAGGCACTATGAGGGTGGCAAGAGCCTTAGCCAGTATTCGAAAATCTAAGGGCAACAGGTGCAAGCCGTCTTTGGCGAAGCAGCGTGGCTTGTCAAGCATGTCATTCCAGGCTGACAGACACTGCATCCCCTTTGAATGACACCAATAGCTTAGCCAATTGTTAAAATTGATCATTTTATCTTTGTACTGTGGCATCATTCTTGGTGGGGGCAAGATGCTACTCAGGGTCAGGGTAATACCGGCCTGGGCTACTTGATCAGAGAGCTCCTGTATGTCACTTTTCATGTAGTCCAGGGAGGTACATCTCAGGTCGTTGAGAGAAAAATAGCTAAAGACTCAAAAGACAATCATAAGGCCTTCTTTAGCTATGTTAGAAACCTGGGAGGAACCTCCCAGATATGCTCAGAACTAGTTCAAAATGATGTGAAGATTACTGATCCTACAGACATTGCCAACATACTGGCTGACAGGTTCAGTGCAAACTTCTCCCCCCCAAAAGGAGAGATATCTATACCAGCGATTGCAGCCCCCAAACATCTCCAAGCCCAAGTGAGAACTGCTCTCTCAAAGCAAAAACACAGCATCCATGGGACCTGATGGTGTCCCCGGCTGTGTGCTCCACGAACTCAACGAGAATTAAACCCACAGCTAGGACAGCTGTTTAATCATAGTCTTACCTCTGGATACGTGCCAGGGGTGGCGCACTGCAACTGTGGTCCCACTTCACAAAGGCGGTGCCTCCACCGACCCTGGAAATTACCGGCCCATTAGCTTGACAAGCCTTATCTGCAAAGCCATGGAGAGGATCATAATGGACCTCATAAATAAAGACATAGGAATTTGCAGACTTTGGATCCATCCCAGTTTGGCTTTGTCAAAGGCAGATCATGCCTTCTAAACTTGGTTGACTTTTTGAAACAGTCACCAAAGCCATTGATGAGGGAAAGGCAGTCCATACAGCCTACCTCGATCTGGCGAAGGCCTTCGATACAATACCCCACTCGGGTATCATTGAAAAACTCATCAGCTTAAATGTTAACCCATACATCACAAGATGGGTTGCAAACTGGCTGAGTGACAGAACCCACAGGGTCAGAGTTGCTGGCGCCATGTCAGACTCAAAGCCTGTCACAAGTGGTGTACCACAGGGCTCAGTCCTGGGCCCACTCTTGTTTGGCATCTACTTTTCCAAGTACAAGCAAACACAGGAGGGTTATGGCTGACAAAGTTTGCAGATGACTGCAAACTGGGCCATAGTGGAAAACACATCTGACACAGATATCCTTCAGAAGGGTCTCACAGAAGCGGATAACTGGTGCCAGAGCCATGGCCTAAAGTTAAATGC
>NC_056725.1:455547606-455575106 GCF_019279795.1 Protopterus annectens | reverse complement strand
TGCTGATCCTGCAAAAACAATCAGCAGTTGCTTCTCCTAATTCATTCTTCCAACAGACTAAATGTGAAACAGTCCAAACTTCACCTCTTCCAACCTTTCTGTTTTCTCCTTGTCATTCAAACAATTTAGTTTTTTTGCTGTCACCAGAGCACTGTTGTAGGGACAGCCATCTTCTCAACTGTCACTGGCACACATTTCATCTTTAATGCACTTCAATTCCATTAAATGTTTAATTTTTTTTTCAATCATAATATGACTTTTTCTAACTCAGTCACCACCACTATCATCAAATTTCATTCCTATACCACCAAAACAATTTCATTCACTTCATGACATCACGTGAACAGGGAAGACAAATAACCTCCACAAACACTGAGATTACAACCCCACTTAGTTTTTTTGATCACTTCACTTACATAGACCATGACACCTTTTCCTTCTAGTGTAACTTCTTTTTTCCTCCTCTAAAATTAAATACCAGAGATAGTGCACAGAGACAGAGATGCATAAAACTGTTTATGTAATTTAAATAGGCTTGCCACCCCTCCTCGGACTACTGCAGGAAATCAAACCATTCTCCGCAGTCCGAAAACACTGTACAATCCTCCCAGTATTCTGTTTCAAAAAGGAAACAGACCATCGGAGTTTGTAAATCGGCTGATTTGCTATGCTTTTTTTACAGAAAAGCATAGCAAGTTAGCCAAAAGCAGTCTGCGGGAACCAAAAAAGAGGATGCCTTGTTGATCTGAGCCTAACGTGAGCAGGAATCGTCTGGAGCATTTGTTCATTTTTATGTGATAATACGCATCCTGAAGATCTACTGAGCACATCCAATTGTCTTTTTCCAAGAACGAAGTACTGATTGTACTGAGAGCATTTGGAACGTGGTTTGTTGAACTGACTTGTTGAACTGGCTGATATCCAAAATGGGTCTCCAGTCTCCTGTCTTTTTGGGTACTACAAAAAATCTTGAGTAAAATCAGGCTCCTTTCTGGTCTGGGGGGGGACTTCTTGATGAGACTCTTGTCGAGCAGTTTTTGAATCTCTATGACTGCTGCCTCCCTGCGACTCGGTGGAATGTCTGGGAGTCTTTTTTGCGTTTTTGGATTGGTTGTAAGGGGAATGATATAACCTCTGGAAATGATCCCCTGCACCCATTTGTTTATGGGCTCATAGGTGTGTACTAGGCTAATGGCCCCTGGAGCCTTTACAAGCCTAGCCCACAGAAGTGCCCTGGCATCGTGCCGCCCGTTAGTTCCCAGTGCCTCTATTAAGTAGAGCCACTGGAGTGATCCCCGGGGTGAACTTTCTATTACCCATCCACTCATCAGGATTCCTCTTGAAGAGGGACATCGAGGTGCCCTGCTTGACAAGTATGGGAAGTCTATTCCAGAGCATGAGCAGTCTCTGGGTGAGGAACCGGTCAGCATGTTCTGTTGATTGTGGTAATGAGGTTGAGGTCTCTGCAGCGTGCAGTACAGAGGGATTGGGATTTCTTTAGATGTAGCACTTCTAACAAAGCTGGGTCAGACATGGCTTTGTAAGTCAAGCAGAGATCGCCTCTAAGTAGATGATATGAGACAGAGAATAGCTGCAGTCTTCTGAGTCTGTCCGCGTAGGTCGTGTGTTTAACGCCTAGGATTGTCCGTAATCATTTGTAGCCAAAGCAGATTGGTGCAGGGATACTCGTCCCCCGACTGCCTCTAGATAGAGAAAGGGAACTAGGCCTCGGTTCAGGAGTGCTGGTAGGAGTTACCAGAGAAAGAATCTCTGGACCCCTGGTTTTGCAGGCCACTTCTGCCTCTAGAATGATGTCTTCTATTGTTACCTCCCCCTCTGCCCCGGGAGAAGACTTTGCCACATGAGTCCTAGAAAGGTCCTTGGGACTTTTTGAACTATAGCCTCCCACTTCTCTGGTTCTTGGAGTAGGGCTGTTGAGGAGTGGAGAAGTGTACGGCCAGTGCAGAAAGAGTCTTCCCATATTTTTCACATCTGGCTAGTGTGTCTTTCACCTTGGGACCAAAACAGTGATGATCCGTCAAACGAAGCATTGATGAACGAAGATTTAAATAGCCCTGCATAGTCACACAAGTACATCCAGGTGTGTCTAACGGCTACGCCTGAACCCGCTGCTCTTGTTGTCCCTTCAGCTGCATGAGCAATAAGCCTCATGGATGCATTGGCAATCGATTCAAGGGTGGCAAGCTAAGAGGTTACTTTGTCTCTAACCCCTTCAGCTACTGCTCCTATGAGTGTATCTGAAAGTTCTTTAATTAGACTCTGTGCAACCTGGTGAAGTGTCCCATGTAATTCAAAGACCTGACAGTGAAGGTCGATGAAGCATTAACACGCTTCCCATACCTATCCATAGTCCTAGACTCCTTGTTACGAGGATGGCTAGCAGGACTTTCTTCTGCAAGTTCCTTTTTTGTGGCTGCCGGTATCACCATGGCATCAGCTGGGATACCCTTGACCCAATGTTGCTCGTATTTAGGGGCAGATAGAATTCAGTCATGTCTCTTAAGGATCGGTTCAATGGAGTCCAAAATCTTCCAGGCCCACTGAGCGATAAGCTTTATAAGCTTGTCAGTGGGCGAAGAGATCAAAGAGGTAGAGGGCTGGTGACAAAAAGCCTCCAGGTAAACAGATTCCACTGAGGAAGGCTGAAGGTGGGTCCAGCCCCCCTTTGTTTCAGGATTTCTAGGATGCCCCCGAAGGAAACCAGGGAGTGACTTAGGGAAATCTTCCCCTTCACCGAAATTGGTGTCCTCACTGAAATACTCTTCAGGGGAGACCAAGTGCTTCCACTTGCACTTTCTTCACAGGTATGTCCTAGGCGAGAAGATCCGGGGAAGTATCCAAAGTGGAAACCACCTAGGTGGGTTGCTCCTGAGGGTTTTTTGCCCCCTGCCCCAGGGATGAAGCTGGAGAAAGCTTCAGTCGAGGGGATAGTGATGATACTTGGCCCAACATGGGTGACAAGGACTGTGTGTCCACAATGGAGAAAGCCTTCTCCATAATCCAAAAGGCTGGCTCCCTGTAGAGGGATGGGAGCCTGGAACCAAAATAGAATCCTTCAGAACCATGGTCTCACCCCACACTGAGGAAGCTGCCTCCACAGTAGAAGCCTGAGTCATGCTTAACAATGCGGAGGCACCGAGGAGCATGGATGGCTCCGAATGAACAGACGCTGAACCCTGCCCCTTGAAACCAGCAACGAAGCCCCAACTCTGGGAGGTCTCCGGTTCCAAAGAAGAAATTCTAGCCAGTACCAAGACAGTCAGAGCCGGGTAGGTCAGTGCCAGGGGCTCCAAAGGCTCAGTACGAGTTGGAGGAGGAATTTGTGATGGTGTCAAAGAAGGACCGGTTCCAATGCCAAGTTGGCTTGGAACCGAAGGTGGATGCAATCCCCTCGCCATCAGGAGCTGATCAACCAGTCTCAATCTCAGACTCCAAAAGACTCAGTGAACCGAATGGACGAAACAAAAGGAGACCTGGGTGGTCTTGATTCCAATAAAGGACTGGGCAGCCTATCAGCAAAGGGATCCACTGAGGAAGACTATGTGGTCCTTGGTAAAGATTTAATAGCAAACTGCTTCAGTAGCGATAAAGCCACTGGTATCGAAGCTCCAGATGCCTGTTCCGAAATATTTGTAGAGGTGGAATCATCCATGCTTATGGATGCCAAGGAAGCTCTCGACACCGTAGGTTGTTTGGTCAATTTCGAAGGCGGTTCTGGGAAGCTTCTCAAAACTGAATGAGGTCTCTTTTTTTTGGCTTGGAAGAGGACGAGAAAAAGGATGACAAACTAGCTTCCATTCTCAGAGCAGACATGGCCTCTTCAAATTCACCTTTCAAAAGTCCTTTTAAAATTAGTTTCTCCACTCAAAGTCCTGGTGGAGAACACCTGGAGGTGGACCGCGCCAAGGCAATAAATGCAAAATACATGCCCATCAGAATTGGGCATCTTTCTTTCGCACTTTTGGCACCTCTGGAAACTAGAGGTGCCCTTAGAAGTCTTGCCAGCCAGCCATGCTAGAGAAGGCCTAGCACACACAGATGGACACATAGGAACGGACAGGGAGATCTCAAAAAAAGCCCCCCCCCCCCCGAGAGAAAGGAAGGAAAAGGGAAGAAAATTACCAACAATGGTAATGAGAAATATTGTAACAGTAAGTAAAGGAGAGCAAGTACCAACAATGGTACAAAAAGGACTACCTAATGGTAAAAAGGAAGAAAGAGGAAAGAGACTCACGTGCACTAAAAATTTAGATAGAGGAGTGGGTAGAAACAGTGCAGAAGGACTATGGAAAACTATATAGAAAAAAATGAGAGAAATACAGAAAAACTTAAAATACAGCCAAAGCTCAAAAGATAGGTTGGACACGTCTGACACAACAAAGTGGCAAACAAAATATGAGGCAATTTACAGAGGAGCATCATGGGTAGAGCCTACCTTGAGAGTTTTGGAAAGTGAAGCTGAAATAAACGGCAGAGTCGGTTCCAAGGCTCGGAACCAAGCCAGACAGTCAAGGATGAAGATTGACATCAGATTTTTATTTATTTTACATTTGTTAACCCGGCTAGTCCAGCTGGATTGTATGTCCATTTTCAGTGGAGGCCCGAGGAGATAAGCTCCATTTGTGAACACAGAGGACATCACAATATCATACAAAAACAATTTTTTTTCTTTTTAATTTTTCCAGATTATATCACACATAATACAAGGAAATTATGTTATCATGCTAAGTATCAGCCAATTCTTGAGGAAAGAAAAGATTTCTTTCCAATGATTATACAGAAAATAGGAAAGGTCATTGAGAGAGTGTTATCTGAGAAAAAAAAATATACAGAAGGATTGAGACAGAACATTCATGACAAGACTTATGAAAAATTACTTGAGATATTCACTACTTAAAAGGGCTATAGCAGAGGATACAGTATAGCGGTAAAGTAGAGGAAATCAGAGAATTAGTCAGGGTTGGAACAGGGGCATAAACCAGTGTGTCTTAAGGTGTTTCTTGAGTCTTTGTTTAAAAAGCGGCAGCGAGGGAAGTATAGATAGCTCTTGTGGCAGCATATTCCAGTTTTTTCCAGCGGTATTGTTGAATAAGGAGTCACCTGCCAGGTTATTAGACTTGCTTGTATTAGCAAGAAGTTTCCTGGAAGATCGTAAGGAATTGAGATTTCTGTAAGGGGTAATAAGGTTGGAAAGTATAGGGGTGTTGTTTGGTTGGTAAAATATTTTATGAACTATGGTAAGTTGTGAAAGTATCAAAATGTTTTTTAGTTCTAACCATTCAAGTTGCTGTAGGTTCAGACAATGGTAAGTTCTATAATGGCTCCCAGTGGCAAATCTGGCTATACTGTTATAGGAGTTGGCTAGTTTCATAGGTTGGTACTAGGCTATCAGCCCTAGGGCCTATACAAGCCTAGCCATAACAATTCCCTGGCTATTTCTTACCACACTATTTACTTCCCTGGACCCCTGTCTAGCAGGGCGACTGACGTGATCCCTGGGGTGAATTTCCTTTCTTCCATCCAATCATCAAGGTTCCTTTTGAAGAGGGCCAAAGAGGCACTCTGCTTGACATGTATGGGCAGTCTATTCCAGAGTCTGGGGAGTCACTGGGTCAGGAACCTATCCCTCCAGCATGTTTTGTTTATTGTGATGACAAGCGTGTGGCTCTGAGGGATTGGGATTTCTTTAAGTGTAGCATGTCCAACAGCTCTGGGTTTGACATGGCCTTGTATGTTAAGCAGAGATCGCCTCTGAGTAGACGATATGCGACAGAGTATAGCTGGAGTTTTTTTAAGACAGTCAGCGTAGGGTATCTGCTTTAGGCCTGTGATTCTTTTACTGAGGTATTTCTGCGGCCTTTCCAGTAGTTGCAGATGTCTTGAGAGGTATATACCAAACGGGGCGTTGTATTCTATAATGGGTCTAATGAGGGATGAGTACAGTGGGACAATGACCTCCTTTTTTCTGAATGAAAAGCCCTTAGTGATGAGGTGTGCCACATAGTTTGACAAGATTAGTTTTTTTTAGGTTAGTGTATATGGGTGAAGCATACAGAAGAGATGAGATTAAATGGGAGTGAGCAATTTTAACTCTAGATTATGGGGTTAAGAAAGGTTTTATTCTATATAAGGAGCCTATTTTTCTGTTTACTGTTTTAATGGTATTGTTAATATGGTTATTAAAGGTGAGATTGTTATCAATTGTGAAGCCTAGTAGTTTGGTGGAGGAGTCTGGGGATATAAGAGCGCAATTAGTGGATTTTATTGAGAAATCAATGGGGGGGACTGAGTGTTAGGTGAGAAGAGCAAGAGCTTGGTCTTTTTAGCGTTCAACAGGAGGCAGCGTTTCAAGAACCAAGCTTCTACTGTGCTAAAGACTTTTTGGGTTAGGGTTTGAAATTCAGATGAAGTATTGGCAGTACATATGAGCGTGGAATCATCTGCATATTGTATAGTGGTTGCTTGAGGAATGCAGCATGGAGGTCATTGATGAACAAGGAGAAAAGGAGAGGACCTAGAATGAAGCCCTGAGGGACTCCAAGGGAGATGGGCAAGTGGGAGGATAACTCATTCTCCAAGAGAACTGCGTGTTGCCTATTATTAAGGTAGGAGTTAAACCAGAGGATAGCCTTGTTGTCTAGAGAGAGGGATTCAAGGATCTTTATAAACAAGGAGTGGTTAACCATATCAAAAGCTTTAGATAAATCAATAAAAAGTGCTGAGGAAAGGCTATGGCTATTACGGTTACGGTTGATGGAGTCGGTGAAAGAAAGGAGAACAGTAGTGGTGCTGTGGTAGGGCCTGAAGCCATGTTGGCAGTTTGCTAAGACATTGCGTTGGGTTAAGTGGTCCATTAGCTGGTGATGAATGCATTTTTCCATAACCTTAGCTAGGGGTGATGAGAGCTATAGGCCTGTAATTGGAATAATCATTAGAGTTAACACCTTTATGTAAAGGGATTATATGGGAGATTTTCCAAATATCTGGGATGTTTCTTTCGTTGATCATTCTATTTATAAGGATAGATATAGGGTAGGCTACTGATTTAGCAGCTCTTTGCAGATATTCTGACGGTAACTGGTATGCAGAGGGTGTGCACGGCTTGGGTTTTTGGATGATTTTTTTGGATGTAGGCAGCAGAGACAGGTTGAAGTTGGAAGGTAGGTAGAGTGTCAGGTAAAGGGATAGGGAGAATAGTGCTGTCTATGGATAGCGGACGAGCTAAGGATTGTATAGTGTCTGTAAAAAAAGGTGTTAAAGGCATTGGCAATTTGCTGGGGGGTATTATTATCAGCTCCTAGTGGGGATGGTATGCTAGAGTGACCCGGATGACAGTCTATTTAAGCTTGACCAGAACTTCTGAGGTTTATTATGGTGAGTTTTCTGTAGTTTACAATAACAGTTCTTTTTATCAGTGAGAATAGCTCTTTTTGTGATATCTCTCAGTTGTCTAAAGGTTTGATTATCAGAGATGGATTTCCTAGCTCTCCATTTAAACCAAGGTTTGTTCCTTAGTAATATCTTTTGTCTAGTATATTTTGACAGCCAAGGGGCAGTCTTGGAGACTTCATTCTAATAGTTTGTTTGGGTGCATGCTCATCTAGGATTGTTAGGAATTTAGAGTTGAAATATTTAACAGCCTCTTCAAGAGGAAGAGTTTTTAGAGGGTTCCAGTCACAGGTGTCAAGTTCATTTTGGAAAGATATAGGGTTAAAATGCTTATTTGACCTTAAAATCCTGAATGTGGGGGAGTTAGGAATGTCATTCTTTTGTCTTACAATGCAAGTCAAAGTATGATCACTCACATCATCAGGTAAGGTAACAACTTTATGTTTGTTGTCTGTTTGTAAGAATCCAATCTAAGATACTCTCTTTTTTATTTGGTTGGTTAATTCTAGTAGTGGAGGTGATTGTTTGGTCAAAGCCATGTAGGTTAATATGTAAGGAAGGGTTGTCAGTGTTGATACACTTCCAGTCAGTATTAAAGTCCCCTAATATTATTGTTTCTTATGGATAGGTAGTGGAAATCCAGCTTAGAATATTTTCTATAGCAGTGTTATTATTACCTGGAGGAAGATAGGTACAGATGATGTTTAGGGATTTGCTACTGTTTAGTTTAATTCTAGAGATAAGGATTTCTGCCTTAATGTCTAAGGGGGGGAATAAAGGATATTGTGGAGATTTGTAAACCAGTCCTATATAGAATGGCTACTCCTCCACCCCTATGTTTTGCGCAGTCTAATCTCAGCATATTATAGCCTGAGGGTGTTATCTCATTGTCCTTAGCTCCTGGTTTTAACCAAGTTTCTCTAAGACAGGGGATATCAAAGGAGTGAGTGTCTAGAAGAGCATGGAGATGGGCAACTTTGTTGTTGACACTGCGGATATTAAGATGACCTATTAGTAAGGAGTTTGTTACATACACTGATATATGTTTATCTACTCATAATCCTCCCCTCCATTTCCATAATCTACCAAATAACCCTTTCTCCAAGCATTCTACAATTCTACGTCAGAACCTCCAGAAAAGAAATTGGCAAACCCATTCAGCATTTAAAAGTCTAACCCACAGTGCTCTCCTAGTCTATGCTCTTTGTTCTTTACACAAAATAAAGAACACAACTCTCTGCAGCTATAATACATTTATAACTTCTCCAACAAAAACAGTGCTTTGCCAGGCATATCAGAATCACAACCACCTTCCTAGAATAAATCATCAGTTACATTCAAAAATATATTACTCTTTTCAGACACCAACATGGATTCTGGTCATGAAGGGCAAGAAAACAGCCTTGTTGGCTTTAACTGATAAGGTACAGTCTTACTAAAACCAAGGCCTGTTAACAGGAGCAATGTATCAGCCTTACTAACAGCATGTAACCAATTTAGCCACAATTTCATTTTGTCCAACTTTAAAATATCTTGTTTTAGTCCAAATGGGTAATCTTAAGCATAAGCAAATTGTGATTAGTGGAGGTCATCACTCCCCATCATCCAGGACTTTTTTTAATTTCCTTTTTTTAATCCTTTAATCTCAGTGTGATTCATTTTTACATATCCATTCAAAAGATCTACATTTGTTCTAGGACTTCCAGCAAGGTCAGGGAATATGCATAATGTATTCCAGTAAGGGGAGGGAACATAGAACGTACCAGTACAAAGCTCCATCCATTCCCTGAAGACAGTTAAAAGCATTTAAACATTTTAACTGGGATTTTAGACAATCCCCAAGTAGATGTGGTTTAGCCAGAGGGTTAAAAAAAAGGAGAAAAAGGTGCATTCAAATAAGTAGTCAGTCATCAGCCATTCAGTCCACCCTGTCTATAAACAGACAGAGACCAAGAATACCTAAAAAAAATAAAGTTAGGACATACAGAATTCATGCGATTGTGCACCACATACACCTTCTAACAAAATAATGGCACATACATGGAAAAGGCAGGTAAAGACAGAAGGCATTGGGAAGACCTTGTGTGATCGATCAGATCACTTGTCTGAGGTGGATGTTGAACCAAGAGAAACTAGATATAGGCATGCAGCAGCTGAGTGCAGACTCAAAATGCTTGAGTCAACAACAATCAAAATGAATGACAGAGGGTGCAGAAAAAAAAGTTGTTAATAACTGGGATACCAGAATTTACTGATGGACAATACTGTATAGTCTTCATTATGAAAAAATAAATATAATTTCTAAATTTACTGGATTACTGAAAATGAACATAGAACATGTAGAGTATTTTTGTCTCCTACGATGTCAAGACTGGGACTGGTCTCTCAGAGCAAATTTTAGCTTGAATGTGCATTCCAAACAAAGTATTTATGTTGGGTGGTAACAGCCTCCTCTTTGAGTAAGAACTTTAATCTGAAACATGTCACAAAGAAGATGTAATCAAATATGTGTTCAGATATTGCAAGCAAGAACAGTGGGGAGTTCAAAATGTTTCATCTTGCACACAAAAAGTTTTTTCCCCACCTGGAGTTGATGTGACTTTCTTCTCTCTTGAAAAAAAGGATGGCTACTTCTCTCCTGAAGAAAGTATGGCTACACAAACAAGAATGATTAGAGCAGGGGATTCTGACTCGGAAGAGAATGGCTCAGCTGAAAGAACATGCAGCTAGGGAGAATCCAAGAGGACTGCGGTGATTGTTACAATAACACCAGATCCTTTTCCAATATCCAGAAAGAAAATTCAGTAACAAAAATTAGAGAAGCAACTAAAAGACAACACAGGAAAACAAACAGCGAAATGATAAGTTTTGCTTCCCAAGTTAGACAAAGCACAACTTAGTTGAAAGAAGTTAAGAGTGCTTCTCCCTATTCATACACTCAGTTGCATGTTCTCACATCTATTTTTGAAGTCTGTACGTCAATTATATTAAGCAAATTTAGAAAAGATCTACTCCCAGAAGCTTTAAGATAGTTTATACTCCTCCTCCCCATCTCCTTCTTCACCTCCCCATCTCCTTCTTCACCCTTTCTCCAACACTGACCCTTATTAAAATCTCAAATAGATTCTCCATCTCTTCTCCCTCTATCCCATCCACTTCACCTACCATATCCCCCTCCCCTCTCAACCTCCCCAATTTTCCAACATGCTTCCACTGTTCTTATCCACCTGTTCTTCAGTACTTAATCTACTGCACTGATGAATTACCCTCAGCTACCTTCCCAACCATGCTTCCACAAATACAACTTTCATCCACACTACCGTTCAGCCTTCGAATAAGATGCCTCTCTTGTACTACACTAAACTCATATGTCATCCACTTATACTCACCTTAACAATTCCACCCACCCCTAAATTGCACATCTCCACTATTTCTGTACAACTGCTACTATTTACTAACATATACCTTGCCACCAACTTGCTAGACCCATTTGATAAGAATACGTTTCACTCTCGGACCAATTTTAACTCCTTACTCCTTAAAATTTTCAACTATGCTCAATTAAGATGTTAACACTTATAAATGGAATTTTGGTCATTCGACATACCACCTTTGGTGTAAGCACCTGTGACATTTTTATCTCAATTTCTTTATGTACATGGAGCATGTCCCATAAATTGTAAATATATCCGACTTTCTAACTAGTAGTTTTATGCTTATAGAAATGTGTACCTATGCTAAGTGAATAGATAAGCCAGTTAAAGTTTGACATAAAAATGAAAGACAATATACTGTTTTGAAATTTTTGTTAATCTGGACTGGGGAGCTTGTACAGCATTTTACTATATGACACAGGATTACAAGGCAGTTTAAAACGGACTGGGAAATGGAAAAGAAGCAATCAAGAAGCACTTAAATACAACTGTTAAATAGAGTTTTAAGAATAATGTTAATTTGTTAATACTTTTAAGAATAAGTGAAAAAAGTACAATTGTATTTCATTTAATTATTTACATTACAGCTGCTTATAAAAAGATACACATCACAGGTAAAGAGATGACGAGGATATAAAGGATTTTGTTAAAGTTTAAACACAGAAAAAGGGAAGTAGGAGGTGGACGTACACCAGTTCTAGTTCTGAGTTTGCTTTCCCTGCTTACAGAGAAGCAATGTGGCTCTACTTCGGAAGGGAAGACAGGAACATTCAACTGTACATAGGTGGTTAATTTTTTGGGGGGAGGATATAGAAAGAAATAAGAACATAAATCCCAAAAGCCAAAATAAAATGAATAGTAATACTGAAATACTGAGAGACTGGCAAATCACTTTTTAGTGCATGGGAATTTAGAAGTCAATGGAATCATAACATTGGGGAAACAGATGTCTAGCAAGCATAACATTTTTGAATAGAAATGGTTGACATTTCCTGAAAAAATATCTGTGAAGCCATATTAATACATGCGCTTAGTTTAACTTTATTACATAAAACACATATACCATCAGAAAAACACCAAAAGTTGTTGAAAGTAGGGTATGCTCAAGGGTTTTTCTGTGCCTATCTTAATGCAAAAGGAAGGGATGGCTACTTTAGTGCACAGGAGAGTCTTTTCCAATATTAAAGAGTCCAATACATTTAGTAGATCTGTTATATGTAAAGATCAATGGATGGACATCTTCCAACTAAAATCAATGCCTATATTCACCCTGTGACAGATCTTTCTGAACTACTGGAAATACTGAAGGAAATGATAACATTTCAGGGGGTAACAGTATTGAGCTGGAGACTGGAACATATGGCAGATATGCAATAAGGGATACTGTTTAGGAGAATCCCAGGTTTGGGACAGTTTTTAGTAAGTTACATGCATTTTATGGGGAAGATGGATTCTTCGACAGTACCCGGTTAGCCACAAGGAGATTATACTTCTTAACATTCATTACTTAAATCAGCTCCAAAATAGAGTAGACATAAAGGATATCAACAATGAGGAATTCTGAGACCTCCCTGCCAGACAGGGGTACTAGATACTAAGATTAAGGTGGGAGCAAGTGGAACTGGGGGAGGGGGATTGATAAGGTGAGAGACAGAGAAAGCAAAGAAAGAGGACTGTCCAGAGAAAATAATGCAAGTATTTAGAAGATACTATGGACAATTATATGCTAAAAGAAGAGGAGAGAGGAATCTAGTAGAAAAACTACTACTAACCCAACCTCAACCTACACAATTAATGAGTGGAATGATGCACAAAGAGCTGGAAAATGTATTACAAGGAATGAAAAGAGGAAAACACTGGCTACAGACAGGCTCTGTACAGAAATATATTTGCAAACGGAATAAGAATTAAAAAAAATTACAACATTGGCTAATAATGTATTTAAAACGGTGGCAATCCCAAATAGTTGAAAGAAGCAGTAACAACAGTAACACCCACACAAGAAAAGGCTAAAACACTAACCTGATAACAAATTCCATTCTCAATCACAATTACAAATTGTTTATACTGGTGACTGCAACACTAACAAAAAGTTTTGGCCTTACTAATAAACTTATATCAAACTGATTTTATGGTTAGAAGAATTATTTCTGAGACTACTGTTAAAACAGTTCCCATTACTTGAGCTACAAGAAAGTAAGGTAAAGAGCTTGCAGTTCCAAGATGAGAACATTTAATAGAGGTTTTGAAAATATAAACAAATAAATAAATAAGGTATTCCCCAGGTAGATTTATAAAGCTGTTGGAAAATACTGAAAGGAGGGCTACTTTGGCTATATCTCAGTTTACAGTACAAGAACTTGGAAGGGGTGCTCAATGCCCTTACTATTACTTGCATTTTTTTTAAACATAGGCAAACACTATAAGTCACAGACAGCTAGATATCAATTGGGTCTGTGCACTTAGGATTACTCTATGCAGATGACTTGTTAGTTGACATGAGTGAAACAAATAAAAATGTAGATAGGATATTTGAACAACTGAAGACATTTTGGGGCTTTTTGGGATGCAAAAAATGAATACCGATAATACTAAAGCAAATAAAACTAAATTATTAAGCCTCAAACGAGTAATACCCTTACTTCTAGGAAGAGTAATTTATTTATTTATATTTATTTATTTTTTACATTTGTTGACCAGGATAGTCCGACTGGACACATGCCCTTTTTCAGCGGATGCCCGGGGAGAAAAGCTCCAAGATAATAATACACATTGAACATTTAGTAAATGCTAGTTTCAAGCAGATTACAGTCATAAGCAATACCAGCATTTAGCACATATAGTACTTATTATACAACACTTTACAAAACATAACATTATTTTTAAAGTTAAACATACATAACATTACATTCAGGTTTAAGACACACTGAGCAGCAGTTATACAATTGACCCTTCTTGGAATGGAGTGGTAGAAAAAAAGTAGTTGAAGGTAAGGCACCTAAGAAATAGAGAGGTCACCAGTCGAGGTTAGTGCAAGGACATAATGAGTTTTGAAGTATTTCTTGAGTTTGTTTTTGAATGGAGTTAGTGAGGGCTCTAGGGTCAAGTCATATGGGAGTCTGTTCCACATTTTTCCAACAGAGTTGGCAAACAGAGGGTCCCCAGCCGAGTAGTTGGATTTGTATGTTTGAACTAGGAGTCTAGTGGATGATCGCAGTGGCTGGGTGCTGGTGTAGGGGCTGATAATATTTTTTAGTGCAGGTGTATTTTCTGGATGGTAAAGACTTTATGTACCACTATTAGCTGGTTGAACTGCAGTAGGCTTGCAGTTCAAGCCATCCTAGGCGATTTAGGTTGTGACAGTGGTGTCTCCGGTACGCTGTGCCAGTAGCAAATCTGGCAATGTGGTTATAGCAGGATGATAGTTTATTAAGATCTGTTTTGTTTAAGTTGGGGAATAGAGGTGAGGCATAGAGAAGAGTTGATAGCAGATGGGAACAGTCAATTGCAGGTCTAACAAGTGGGGTAAGGAAAGGTTTGATTCTGTAAAGGAGAGCCAATTTTTTTATTAATGGGTTTGATATGCGCATCAAACTTCAGGTCATCAACTATGACACCCAGTAGCTTAGTTTGGGCTTCTGTGGAGATGATAGTGCCCATTGTTAGCAGTTATGTTGAAGGCTGCCAACGTCGGGGAGAAGAGGAGCAACTTAGTTTTGTTGGGGTTTAGGATTAGATGTTGATTGGAGAGCCATTTTTCCACTGTATTGAAGGCAATTTGGGTTAATGTGAATAAAGTAGCTGGTGAGGTATCAGAACAAATCAAGGTGGAGTCATCCTCATATTGAATGCAGGTAGCATCTGTGATGACTGAATGAAGGTCGTTGATAAAGACGGAGAAAAGAAGGGGTCCTAGTATCAAGCCCTGGGGGACTCCTAATGTGATGGGTACGCGAGATGATAGCTTGTCCTGCCATAGGACTGCCTGTTGCCTGCTCTGCAGGCAGGATTGAAACCATTGGAGTGCATGGTTGTTTAAGGAGAAGGCCTTCAAGGTATTTATAAGTAACTTGTGGTCAACCATGTCAAAAACCTTGGATAGATCTAGAAAGAGTGCGGAGGACAGTTTGTTATTATTGCGGTTGTGGTTAATGACGTTACGAGAAAGAGAAAGAGAGGAGGGCAGTAGTAGTACTGTGGTGTAATGCAGTGTAGTGTGGTAATAGTTTACCTTATCTAGATATGCATAGAGAAAATTCCAGAAGGATAACAATTATGCTTACATTTAAAAAAAATAGCAAAGAACTTTTTGTCAGGGTTGGAAAGGGCTCTTTAAGACTTTCCATGCAGAATGTAAGATACTTACTTGTTTATAGTGACAGTGGTTATTAATGCAATGTAGGGAATACCACTGTGCAAGGTAGAGATGTGCTCAAGTAAATTACTTGAAGAAAAAAAAAAAAAAAAAAAAAGGCTTCCACTTTTATTGGGGGGGGGGGGGATTAACACATTCATGTAAAAGACAAACTACCTATTAGTATAAGAAGTTTTGAAGCACCAGATCAAGAATTATACTAGGGAAGTTCACTTGAAGATTTTATATACTTTGTTAGTGGATGGCTAGCAATTGAGCAGAAAAAAATCACGCTAAGAATTGGGATGTTCAAAAGCTTTTTTAAAGGAAACAGAAAACTAAGTAAAGATTTCTATAACACGTGAGCTTATAAAAGGTTACCAACTGTGTTTTTACTGAAAAGAAAACCGATAAATGGGTGAAATTCTATGACAAGAGGATATGCCTAAATACTGGCAGCAAGTAGAAGTGGAAGATACGGCACAGCAATTAAGAGGATAAGTATGGGTAAAAATGAGTAACAAAACTGGGAAAAACGGGAGGTTTAGAGATGGCAAAATTAATTACTGCAAAGAAACAATGTACCATTTGTCAGAATGAATGGATTAACAGAAGCAAGAATGACCCCCTTTAACAGGATCCAAAATATTCCAGAGAAACATCACAGACCTAGAGAAAACGATTTATGAATCTCTTATGCAGTTTGCACTTAGATTTACTAATCTTTATGTCTCCTTACATTAGCTGGTGACATCAAACAATATCTTGGACTTTTCAGCAGCATAAGAGCATATTCATGACTAATTTTAATGTAGCCATTATCAGAAAAATACATCAAATACGAATGAACACAATCTCAACATGCCAGTGATAACAGAACCACAGCTAAACAACACTACTAATAAGCTGTCCATACCTATGGACTCCTATCAACCCATTCAAAGTCAAAGAAGTGGTACAAGAACAGGTGGTGGAGTACCATTACTCAGAAGACAGAGTGTAACCATCCTTATTTTATACTGTTCCCCTGTGGTTACTTTCATTTTTATAACCGTGGGCTGAACCTGAAAATGGTCCACAGAAGGTGATGCTCTACGCTGGTTAACAAAAGTAAATAAAATAAACTTGACTCACTATTCTCCAACATTACCAACCTACAGGCAGACTGCCTAATCTGCTCTTGTTAAACTGGTGGTCATTTAAAGTTTATAGCTACAGCTGTTAACAACCCTCTTACGAATACTGTTACATAATTATCTCCACAAAGAAAGAGAAACAATACCATTCTTGGTAGCAATACAAAAATACACATATAAACACTGCATGTCACATACTTTTATGCAATGTTTAATTTCCTTTCCACTACCAAATTAACCAGAGTATTAAAACTGGTACAGTAACTTATTAAGAGCTTTACAACATCAAGAATTACAGCTTTTATGGCCTGTTTTATCTGCAGCATGACAATTACATTCCTCAGGTAGCTGCACACTGGTTATATGTGCAACTACAAATATATATGGTTGACCAGACCACCCCCCATGTTTTTCCTGCTGACTACTTAAAAATTGCCTGCACAGATTCTTTAATCCTTTTGTTCAACCACCATTACTTCACAACCATTGCACAACTGCACTTATATTTCCACAAAAACATCAAAAGTCAATAACATTTAGCTGATTTAAGCATACAGATAAGCCCTCACTTAGCATCAAGCACCTGGCCCTTCATTAAACTTCAGAAGACTGAAACACATCTCTAGCATACTTCCTTAATGTCCTGGCACTACTTCAACATAAATACTTTCTACTCAGCAACAGATATCTGGAAAAATACTGAAGCTAAAACAGCAATTCAAATCAGCACAGCATCATGGAAGCCTAGGTCTACTGCACACAAGGAGGAAACCTGACAATGACTTACAGGACTAGAGCTTGATTAACATCTTAGGCTCTAAAAGAGCCAAAGCAGGAGTGGATGACAGTGAGGTGGCCACTGCTGGCTAGTCCACCCTAAGGAGGGGGATGTGGCTCTTGCTTACAACTTGGGTGACATTTAGCAGAACCACTTGGTGCTGTACTATGAAGTGTGGAGCTGCCCACCACACAGTTCCCCTGTGCAAGTGCACTGGTTGGGGAAGTCAGCATGCAGAGGCATACTTCCCATAGGAGGCAGCAATCAGCTAAGCTCAAGGTAAGCATCACTGGACTTAGAAGCTCTGAGGGGAAGGTAGGCAGCTTTGCTGTGCCTAGAAGCTGGCCTGGACCCTACCACCCAGACTCTTGCCACATGAGGAACAAATGAGCTAATTAGGCTCCCCAAGCAGGTACCAATGGGTTTTAGGGCTCTTGCCAAGTCCAGGAATACCTGGCCATGACCACCAAGTGAACAAATAGGCTGACTAGTTAAAGACAGTGCAGCCACCTTGTAAATTCTGTGGAGGGGGGCTCCATATAAAACTTAAAATTCTGAAATCTTTTCAGGCTGGGAACAATTCTGAAAAGTCACACAACAGATTTGGCACATGCCATCACGGTGTCTATGGTAGATGAAAGCAGGAGGTGGAGAATGTAAAATATTTGTACTAACAGAGACATCGCAGAAAAAGAGAAAAAAAAAAGTTATGTACTCATCATAACTTTCGGTGTTTGTTGTCCAATATTTCGCCTTCAGTTTTGCTGGTTGGGGTTTGGAGCCGAAACTCGGCTCCGATTCGGCCGTATACAAAAGCTCGAGAACTTCTACTGCCTCAAGACTAAGTCCTATCCCATGGTGCTTAGCGGCTGTTCCCAGATCTCGTTTGAGGAAGAAAGGTTCCTATGATATATTCAATATCCAAAAAGATAATATATGAAACATACTGTCATAAATTTAACAAGAAAAGGCAAGAAGGGAATCAGACCTTATCTGCCAATTTTTGAGAAATTTCCTCTAGATCCTCCAGGAGGGGGATGGCTGGGAGGAACGCGAGACTGAAGGTAAGATATTGGACAACAAACATGGAACGTTATGGTGAGTACATAACTTCTTTACATTATGTTGTCCCATCTCGCCTTCATTCTTGCTGGTTGGGACAGAGTCCACAACACCTTGTTCTTGGGTGGCTCAAGGGAATAAACTCTTCAGGACCGTGGAACCAAAGGATGCCCTGTTCCGGGAGGCCACATCTACTTTGTCATGAGTAATAAAGGTAGAAGGGTTAACCTATGTAGCGGCAGCACAAATTGAATCCAAAGGAAGTCTGGGTTGAAAGGTAATGGAGGTAGATACTGCTCTAGTTGAATGTCCTTTAACTTTTCCTGGTGGTTCTTTATTGTGGGAATCATAGACATAGGAGATGGTCTCAATAAGCCATTTGGACAAAGTAACGTTTGAGATTTCCATACCTTTTTTTATTTTCTGAATAGGAGACAAATAATTGGTCTGACTTTCTGAATCCTTTGGTCCTATGCAAGTAAAAACGCAACTGTCTATGCACATCCAGTTGGTGGACTTTATATTCTGTCTTGTTGCCATAGTTAGGAAAAAAACACTGCTAAATATATTTTGGTTTAAATTTGCTTGAGAACAAACTTTCAGTAAGAATGAAGGATTTGTTCTGAGGGAGACTATCTTTGTGGAAGATCAAATAGGGTGGACGGATAAACAAGGCTTGCAACTCTGATACTGTCCTGGCTGAAGTAATTGCTGTCAGGAAGAGTGTTTTCCAAGATAAACATTTCAATGAACAAGATGATGCTGGTTCGAAAGGAGGTAGGATCAAAGATGATAATACAAGATTGAGGTCCAAAGGAAGAGGAGGTTCTCTGAAGGGTGGTCTTAACAGAAAAGTACCCTTGAGGAAAGCTTTGCATAGTCTATGGGACATTACACTAGATCCGAAGTCTCCCACATGATAATTAGAAATACCAGCTAACTAAACTCTAATAGTGGCTGCCATTGCTCCTTGATTAAAAATTTCTGTCAAATTCCAGAATTGCAGGTATAGATCCGGTAAAGGGATCTATAAGTTTTTTGTTGGCCCAACAAGAGAACCTCTTCCATTTGCTGGCATAAAGTTTCCTAGCCATCTGCTTGTGCGAGGAAACTAGAATGTGATGAACTGCACGGGATAATTCCAGAAGCCTGGCTAAAATCAGAAATGGAAAAGCCAAGCTGTCAGCTTGAGGCTGTGGAGGGCAGGGCGGAATGTTCCTGACTGATGCGTCAGAAGATCCGGCACTGGGTCCAGTATCCATGGGTCCTCCTGAAGGTGGGGCCAAAGAAAGGGGAACCAAATCTGATGAGGCCAGTATGGCGCAATGAGAATTAACCTGCGACTCAACAACTTTGCTTTCTGGATAACCTTTGGAATCAAGGGAAAAGGGGGAAAAGGCATAAAGAAGTCCTAGGGCCAATCGTGAACAAGTGCATCCCTCGGTGACTCTCCCGGAGGGGAGATTAGGGCAAAGTAGTTACTGCGTTTGGTATTGAAGGGAGTGGCAAAAAGGTTGCAGCAAGGCTGGCCCCATTTGTGAAAAATTTGATTCGCAACTTCTTGATTGAGATACCACTTTTAGGAGATACCGCTGAAGTCATGTGAAATGCTACAAATAATTCAGCGACCACAAGGTAAAGGCCGCTGAGGAGAACATACACTTCCCGTATTTGTCCACTGTACGACAGTCCTTGTTCAGTGGATGGACAGAGACAGACGTTTCAGCTAACTCCTTCTTTGTGGCCACTGCCACCACCATTGCATCTACAGGAACCTCTTTTGTTAAATACTGCCTATTTTCCAGAGCTGTAATGAACTTATTGGGCCTCCTCGGAATGGGGTCCACCGAGTTCGGAGAGTCCCACACCTTTCGACTCACCAAACCCAGGAAAGGGTCAAAAGCTGGAGGCACCCAAGAGATGGAGAGGCGAGAGCCAAATGCCTCCAGGTATACAGACTCATCGTCAGAAGGGGAAAGGGACTTCCAGCCACCCCTCTGCTTAAGGATCTCCAAGATGTCTGAAAAACAGACGAGACTCTTCTGAATCCTCTAAGTTAGTATCAGAAGTGACAGACTCAGGGAGTCTATGTGCTTCCTCTTACACTGTCTCTTCCGAGGAACCTCTTCGGGGGGATGCTCTGGGGAGGTATCGGAAGACGAGGATCCACCCATTGTGGCTTTCTGGAGTACTGGCTCTCTACTCTGTGGGTGATGGAGGGATAATGAAGAGGTGGACGCCAGTCCCTTAGGAGGAAGAGAGGCTGGAGCTGAAGGTGGAGCAGACTCAGTGGAGATCACACTCCGCATCACCTCAAAGGCACTGAGGTCCTGGGCAGAAAGAGACTCCGGCCCCGAGAGGTCAGGAGATCTCGGCAGCACCAAGGAGGATGGCTCCGAGGCTGATATGGGAACCAAACTCACCTGAGCCGAGGTGCCGAGTGGGAGAGCTGGTTCTGACAAGGGTCCAACTCTACTACCCCCCCCCCCGGAGCTAACCAAGGAGTATTAGCCCCCAGGTCCCTCGATAGACAACAGCATCAAGGAAACCGGAGCAGACGTAAGAGCCGAGTCATCAGTAGTGATTACTGGCTCCGGCGGTTCCAGCACAACGACTTCCATACTCTCTGGCTCCAAACTCGTTCGAGTTGGAGGAGGAATATGCGTAATTGGAGGTACCGTTGTCTGCTCCACGATCCAATTGGCTGGGCTCGAGAGAATTTTTGCTAGGGCCCAATCCCATTGGCTGGGCTCGAGAGAATTTTTGCTAGGGCCCAGGTCCGGAGCAACCTTTTCATTACCTGCTCCACATCAACGCCCGATAGCCTGGAGGATCTAGAGGAATGACTCGACGATTTGTGGCCACCTGCCACTGACTGTAATAAAAGAGATTGTGGCGCCGAGCAAACAGGCTCCAAGGACGGTGACCGACTCCTTTTTCGGCTCCGCAATGGTTCCGATGAAGCAGATGGAACTGAGGGAGAACTATGTTTCTCGAGTCCGACAACTTTTGGAGCCGAGGAAGTAGCAACTTTGATGCTGCTTGTCAGCTCAGACACCAGAGCCGATGAAGCAGCGCTTTTTGAAATATCCAGTTTGGAAGTCTGATTGCCTTCATCCACTTTCAATAAGCCCCTTAAAATGAGCTTGTTCTTCCTCTCCTGTAAGACCCTGGTGCTAAAACTATGACAGATGGAGCAGGAATCTTGGAGATGGAATGGTCCGAGACAGTACACACAACTAGTGTGTCTGTCAGTTATGGACATTTTTTTTTTTAGTGCAGGAATCGCACTTTTTAAATCCTGATTTATGTTTCTTAGCTGGTCCTTTTGACATGTCTACTGTAAGGAAGATACACTATAACCATAAACAAAAATATAAGAATATAAGAATTAACACAGTAATGGTAATAGAAAGATAGTAAGACAGGAAGTTTTGTTTTTTTTTTTTTTTTTTTAAAGAGAAAAGGAAGGAAAGGAAGGAGGAGAAGTCTCCAAGTTAAACGACTATCTCCTCCACCCGAGGAGGCGCCTCTAACTTAAACGGTGACTCCTGAGAGGGGAAGAGAAAGGGACAAGAATCCTCTAACTAAACAGATTCTTGAAGAAATGACAAGGCCCAAAGAAAAACAGCCGCAAGGGAAAAAATTACCAAGGATAAGAAAAAATTAGCGCAAAGGCTATTACAATAAAAAACTAATAGGTTATAAGAGATAGTAATTTAGAAGATTATCAGTATTAAGCTATAAATATGAAAATTTTACAAGCCTGAGCCAGTGAAGACAATCCCAAAGCATCAAGCGGTAAATGAGATCTGGGGAACATCCACTAAGCACCATGGGATAGGACTAAGCCTCGAGCCAGTAGAAGCTCTCTAGCTTTGGTATACGGCCGAGTCGAAGCAGAGTTTCGGCTCTGAAACCCAGCCAGCAAGAAGGAATGCGAGACGGGACAACATAACATCCTCAGTTATAAACAACTGCAAAGGACCTTTCAAATTAAGATCATACCTCAGTCTACCACATAGAATACTATCAATGAACCAAGAAATTTTGACAATTACACAAATTAAAAAAGCCTTTTGTCTGAGGTAAGTATACTGTAGTTCAAGTAACCTTACCACTTTTACTGTTCTACAGTGTTGTCATACACTGCATTATCATATAAACAGGAAGCTTATTACAAGAGTGATAGGTTTGCTGCTTCCCTGTTAAGTCATACTCAAAACTGTGCTGCCCTAAATATAGTACAATGGTCACATCTTGAACAAACAGTGCAAAACAGGCAGCTTTACTTTGTTCACAGGCTGAGACAAAGCCTTTGTTGCAGTTCTTCCTACATTATGGAAAATACTGCTTAATGTGTTTCAAATCTCAGTGCTTGCAAAGACATCACTTGATAACTTTTAACACTAGTATTTATTTCATTCACTAGTATTTATTTCATTCACTGGCCTTATCCCTCTACTCTCCCTCCTCACAGTTCATAAACATTGCATTTCAGCTATCACACAATTACTAAAGTCTGTTTTACTGAAAATAATGCATTTTACACCTCCCATGCAAGTTCGGAATGTTTAATGTGTGTGAAAATGCTTATTTCAGCTCAATCACAGTCATTTAAAAAAAAAAAAAAAAAAAAAACACTTCCCACAACATTAAATCTGGATGAGCAGGTCCACCGTCGTGAACAGGACCAAACCCACATTCTTGTATCAAGACTGGCATATGAAACACTTCCAGATCAATAACCCCTTTACCCACAATGCTCTACAAGCCAACCTCCTTTTAAGATCTTTGCCATGTTGAGCTAAGAAAGAACAATTGTCAACAATATGCACAATCTATAAAAATCCTCTAGACCAGAGACAGACAGAACAGGATAGGAGGACTGCTTTGGACCACATGGATGAAACAACAGAAACAAAGGAAGAAAAGCCATTCTGGACTTCTGTTTGGCAGGCAGCTTGATGGTGGTCAACACATGGTTCAGCGAGAATCACAAGACCACATGCAAGAGTGGTCAACATGCAACTCAGACAGACTTCTTCCTTGCAAAGAAAGGGCAAACAGGGTAGAACCAGTGATTGCAAAGTCATCCTAAGTAAAACAGTCAACCACAGCATATACCATTGGTTGCCGCAAACAGCTACAAGCAATAACCAGAGAAGACTCTAAAGTCAACAGAGATAAGGGTTGAAAAGCTGACTGGAGAGAAAGCAAAAGAGATCAAGGAAAGACTCTGGGATCTAGCACCTCATGAAGAAAAGTTGTAAAAGGGGGAGTTGAAAAAGAAGAATGGCAGTCCACTAAAACAACATGATGGAGGACTGTGGAACAGATATGCTGCCGAGCCAAGTATGGAAGCAAGGTACATAAGGAAAGCTGGTGGTGGAATGCAGAAATCCAGAAAGTCATCAAAACAGACTGCAGAAAAAAGGGGGAGTTAGAACACGGACCAGGCTAAGGAGGAATACAGGTTGGCCAACAAGACACTATGACAGCAGCCGTAACAGCAAAGAACAAGGCATCAAAAGCACTCTCCAGCTACAAGAAAGGGACTCAGTAGATGGCATAAAAAGTTTTTATCAGGTTGCAAGGCAATGGCAGAAAGATAAAGAAGATAATCAGACACATTTCAAAAGGGATGCCAACAACAACCTACTCACCAATCCACAGGACATCAAAGGCAGATAGGAGTATGTCCAGTAGCTTCTGAACAAAGAAAACTCCACAGAAGTTGTACTACCCAGACAAAGCCTATGAAGACTACACAAGAGGAGCCCAACATAGAAGAAGAACAGAACTAATGAAAATGAAGTCAGGAAAGTAGCAGGCTCAGATAACGTCACAGCAGATATGACCACGATGTCTGGTGAGATGAGACTTCCACGAGAGCTGCACACTAGTCAACAACTTAATTTCAGTTCTCCCAGTGTGAAAAAAAAGAAACTGATATAAGAGCTAGGTTTTAGTAAAATTCAGTTACTGACTAGTGAGTACACTGCCTGGATACCAGCAAAGAAAACAACTTAGGGAGGAGGTGAAGAGAAAACACTAAATGGGAAGAATCATGCAGCTGTTCAGAAAAAAAGCAGTTCAAGCTCTAGCACTGCTACAGGAGACAGCTTCTAATAATCTAGAGGAAAAAATAAATCAAATATGCTCACAGGGGATTAAAATAAAAGAAACACTGAAGGAGTATAACAACTCAAGTAACAAAAGTCTGAAAAAAATGGAAGAAGCTTTAAACAACTAGTCAGATGAACTAATGAAATTGCAAAAATCAGAGGTGGAAATGAAAACAAGGTTGTCTGGGTAGAAGACTGCCCAAGAAGTACTGTTTCAAAAACAGCAGAGTTACTGTACGGAGCCCACAGGGAAAACTTGAGTTTATTTATTTTTTTTTTGTAACAGAGAAACTGGAAGGAACAGGCTGTATTACTTTTATGGAAGTACAATCAACTGGACTGGTATTCCACAGCAGGACTTGTTAAATGAAAGGCCACATCGTGTGTATACTTCAAACTTGTCCAACAAAAAACAGCCAAGGCCTGTATTTGAAAAGATGTAATCATACTAGCAGAAAGAGTAAATCCTGACAAAACTGTGACAGCAGGGAAAAGCATTAATATTGGAGACAGTAGTGTGTGCAAAAGGGCTATTCAGTATACACTAGGCAGAAGAAAATCAAATTTATCCTCCCAGTCATGGAATGTTGACAGGCAGGTGTGAGATTCAAGCTACTGTATCCAACTGTCTTCAGAATACTTTTTTTCTGGAAGATCAAAATCATTTTTTGATGCTTAACAAGCTACAGAGGCAATACAAAAGTTTGTCCAACAAAAAATGAGCCATCAAGCAGAAGGGAACTCTTCTCATTCTTCTGATATTAAGGTTCATGAGAGAGACTATGCAAATGAAACATTTTCCAAAGTTTCAAAGGAAAAGCACAGGTGTTGACTTGAATAATCGGGAGTACCTTGTACTTGAACTAGAGTCTAAGGATGGAAGATGGGGATGAATAGAAACAGCGGCAACACTGAAATTAGTGAATATATGTGAGACTGGAAAGCATCAGTCACATTTGTGAAATATGGCTTTACAAGAAAGAGCATCTGAAAACAACTGGACTTTTTTGTTGACTTTTTAAACTTGTAGGGGACTGAAACACATATACCCCACTTAATATCTCAATGTTAGGAAGGTAACTAAAAGGGAAAAAAATAGGTAACTATAAGTAAAACAATTTTAGTTCTTAATAGTATTTGTAAATAACAAAAAAAAATTCCCATGATATAAATTGCAAGTTATATACTAAAGCAATTTCACAATCTCAGTGATTGTTGTAAGTCATAAAGATACTAAAGTAAACAAGTACTGGTCAAAAGCATGTTTAAGTTAATATGCTGTAATCTTGGGTTGTTGGAGTGGGATATAAAAGTGCACAGATTACAATGGATGTATAGCTGATACGTTTTCTCTTGCTTTTGCATAGGTGAATGTCTGGATTAATGCCCTTGGCTTAATCTAATTTTTTCGTACAAGAAAGGGGGTTCAAAAAAAAGAGAGAGTACTGTGAAGGTAATGAAAAGTTTTCCTTTACTAGATAAACGTTCACAGTGAGTTGAAAAGTCTGCACCTGACGGCCGCTATATATTCTGTTCTTATGTTTCCATACAGACAAGCTAGTTACATGGTCAGAGTAATAAATCTTGAGAGGTGTGGACATCTTTTGCTGAGAGAAATGTAAAATTAAAAGGTACAAGGGCAAGCAGCTTAGTAAAAAATAAAGTTTGCAACTACTGAAAGTGAGTAAGAGATAGCAGCTTTCCTGGTGCCTAAATACTTCAATACATTTACTAGAACAGTGTATAATTTAGTTTTAATTAAAGTTAGCCAGTGCACTTTAAGGCTAAAACTTAATGTTTTCTGAAAGCATACAAACTGTTTTTCACATCTAGGAGGGGCATAAATATAAAACAAGAACAGAGAGCAATTAGTGTAAGTAGAAGCACAGGTTGTAACATGTGCCTCAGCATGGATAACCTTAATTTTAGATTACGTAACGGTTTCTCATGCAGCTTTCGAATTGGGTAAATTGCTCCTATCAAGAGGGTTAAACATTATTTGAAGATGGGTTTCATATTATAAGCACGAAAACTGAATTGCGCGAGCACGTAAGGGTGAAAACCCAAAACATTGAATCCCAAACACGAGAAAACCAACAAATACTGTCACTAACTGGTGTATGCAGGGGGCAAGCCCCCCCCTGCAACCCCCAAACCCCCCTACTTAAATATACCAACTCTCTAACATGTATTTATATTCCACAAAAAATGCTATTATAGAGCTTAAGAAAATTTTGGGAGAAATAATCATCTTTTAGCAGGGAATATTGCATAGAGGTGAGCACTGGAACTTGATTTGCAACACTCAGGGTGTATCTGCAGAACCAAGAAGGCAAAATACAACAAAAGATAGTAGACTTCTGAACAAATTAATGAAAGTTTTTGGTATAGAAGTCATGAATTCAGTAGTAGGAACTCGAGAGAATTTACATAATATTCCCCAAGGTACAATAACTGAGCTAAACTAGAGAGAAATTACATTTTACAGGAACATATGCATTTAATTGAAAGCTCTGACATGCAGCCAAGATACATTTCAGATCAAGTGCCAATAAAAACTAAGATAAAAATGCAGGGTAATGAAGCAAAACTGAAACTCCTGTGCTTCCCAAGTACCTGTTAAAAAGAGAGAAATTTAAGGAATGGATAATGGAAATTATATGGAAGTTACTAGGGAAGATGAAATGATTCTTCAGAAATTATATCTAGTGAGTGGGATAAAATGAAAGTGAAAAATAAAAATAGGATAGAAATAAAAGAAAAAGATGTGGCTGGATTCAATAATGCCTACACTGTGCACTAAAATTGTGTACACATCTTGTCACAGTGTGCAAACAGCAGCGCACTGATTTTTACTCAGTAAACAACTCTACGTGGATTGTAGAGCTGTGCAAACCCAGTAAACATCTTAGCATGCTAATTACAGTATAAGCAGCTGAACTGTATGCAAATAAACCAATCCAAGTTGGTGGAGCTATTCAACAAGTTATAAAGCAATTGTGTACACTCCGTGCAGGTTTTGGCCTTGAATTCCAAAACCAGCTGGAATACAACCAGAGAAGCTACCTTACACAAAGAGAATGTTAGAAGTTGCTGCTGTTCATCTGCATGTGTATGCATAACAGACCCAAGTCCATGCTGCTGCTGCTGCTTCTAGTAGGTATCTGCCAAGAAGGAGAAGGGTGTTTAGACCCAGTT
>NC_056725.1:455517606-455542606 GCF_019279795.1 Protopterus annectens | reverse complement strand
ACTCTACTGGGAGTTTCTTGCAGAAAAGGAGAATGTAGTCTCAAGGGAATCTGCTCCAGAGAGAACCAAGCAGATGCAGACTCGTGTGAAGACAGCACCGAATCTGAAGAGGTGAATGATTGTGAAACTTCAGATATCTTGGAAGGCGGAGTTGAAGCAGTCGCCAAGCGAGGACAGTGGTAAGGGAGCACGTCCTTTAGACTTTTCTACCAAAAATTGAGCCATGGAAAAAAGACACATGGTCGCTGGAAGTGGCAAACGGCATCTGAGATAATCTGGGGCTTGTCATCATGGATAAGGGAAGGAGCTTGAGATAAGAGTCCAAAGTCTGACAAGTGGCCAAAGTCAGAACCAAAGTCGGATCTGAAACCCAATGGTTGAGGAAGGATGAAAAACGCATCTGATCCATCGATTTACACAATTAAAATCAGTAATGAAGTCATCCATGACACATATACCACAAGTAAATTCAACAGATTTTTTTTTTCTTCTTCTAATCCAAATATTGGTAAACAAATTGAGTATACTGAATATATTCCCATTTCTGGACACTGCCCATTAGTTACAGAAACATTAGTCTTAAAAGCTCTTAATAAAGCAAAGACTATCTATGGGACTCAATCTGATATCGGGTCAACATTTGGCTGGAAGTAAGGAAAAAATTACAGTAACATTTTCAACAATTTTTTGGTTAATGAATTTGTTCTCTTGCAAAGCCCCCTATTTATAAGAACGGTACAAAAGACCTTACGAAAATTGCATGCCAATAAGTTTAACATCTTTAATCAGTAAGTGCTTTGGAAGATGCCTGACTAATCTTATAAATAATCACAAGCAACAGTTTAGTAGCTATGGCTTTAGATCAACATGGTTTTGTGAAAGGTAGGGAGACCTTGAATTTAATATGCTTTTCTGACAGATTACATCAACTCTGGACCTGGGATTATTGTCTAGTGTACTCTTTTTAGATCTTGCTAAAGCTTTGGACAGTCTTCCATACACGGTAACTTTTTTAACTGTTTAATGAAAATCAGTATAAACTGTTGAATAACCAGAAGGGTCATGAAATGGTTGTTAGACAGAAAGCAATGGGTTAAGATACAAAATATCCATTCTGATTACCTGCCTGTTATGCCTGCGTTAGTCAGGGATCGGTCTTCAGACTACTGTTAATATTTAATACATTGTTTTCTACAATCCCCAGGAAAACCAATTTTTGGATATACAGATATGCTGATGACTGTAAAACTGGATTTACAAAGCAAAATAAAACTGACTGTGATTATCTTAATATTTATTTAATCATTAAGTAACCTGGCACTAGATAAGGGCTAAGATTTAGTTTTGATAAATGCGATATTATGCATTTTTCAAATGAAATTCAAAGGTACCCTACATACTTCTCTACACTAAACTTCTGGACGTTAAGGAATAAAAGGATCTGAATATTACTGCATCTTCTAACTTATCTTTTAATAGACATGTCAACATTATTAGTATGAAACAACATTATTAGTATGAAAGCCATTAAATACACAGGCTTTCTGCTAAGAAATCTACGAGGAATATTGTCTAATTCCGATATTTAAAATGTATACAATACCAATTATTGAGTATAACAACATTTTTTGGGTACATATCCAAGTGTCAATTGAATGCCCTTGAAAGGGTTCAAAGAAAAAAGTACAAAAAGAATAATATCATTACGTAACTGAGATTATCACGCAAGATGTAAACAATACTTTTTGTTAGAGATATATCCATGGAAAACTGATACTGGCTTACAAAATATTTCATAATCCAATTCTACAATTTATGTTCAATACTGAAACTAACAAATACAAAAACTCATAGACATGACATGAAGTTTGTAATAAAGATTCTAGTGTATGACATTCATACATTACAGTTAAAACCACTCACCTTTGAAGTAATATACCCTTGGATATAAGACTACCTGAAGGACTGGAGTGGTTTAAATGGAATTTGGATTTATGGGATGGGGATAAAGTTTATGTACCAAATCTTAGGGAATCAGTGCACTTGGACAGCCTTTCAGCCTAAGCACTTCCCATGAATAATTTACTTAAGAACACAAATATAAAATTACAACTCTTAAACCAAACAGCAAAAGTACATACCTCTCCAACACTGACATTAAATTACCATTCTTAACCAGATGAAAAAAGTACATACCTCTCCTTTGCTGTTAAAGCCCAGTATCTCAAAACTAATGCTGGATGTTCGCCCAGACTGAATTTCATGTAAGTGCCGAAAGAGGTTAAGCCGTGCCCTTCCTCGTCCGTTATCCAACTCGCCCTGTGTCAAGACTCCCAGCAAGGTGGACTTTCCAGAATCCACATTCCCTAGCACAGCTACTCGCAAATCTAGGAACTGGGAAGAAAGAAAACAGTATTTAAAAAAGAAAAAGAAAATTTTCGAACAATGCTGCAAAAAGCAAAGAGTGCAGTAATTTTATTCTAATAACACCAGAAAATGTGGTAATTTTAAGACAAAAATAAAGTAATGAACAACCAGTGAGTTAAGACCCAAGAACATAAGACGTAAGATCATAAGGTTATCACTAAGCTTCTATCCTCACAGGAACTAAGTAAATGGCAAAATCAGGCCAACACTACAAAATAGGAGCATTTAAAAGCACCCAAAAATGCAGAGTCTAAGACTGTGCCCTGTATAAAGCACAGATTTGCACAACCTAAACAACAACATACTCTGTAGCAAGAGATGTGAAGCAGACTGGCATCTATGACGACAAAAGATGCTAGCACTGGAGGTCCAAGTTCTTACTGTGATCCAAGGCAAAAAGAGTTCAGCTAGTATTTCATGGACTCGCTGTAGCTGGCCTGGAGGGAATAGAGGAATGATGAGGCTATTCCTGCTCACCTCACTTTGGAGGAGGGGATGCACTACAGTGTTCTCTTTTAATTATCAAAATGAAGAGCAGGATGAACTTTTGACAGGCTGATTTTATAGGTGGAACAAGGAGTTTGTCCTACCTCAAGAAGAGGGGTGGGAATGCTCCCATGTCTATATCAGTGTCAGTGGCACAACAGGTAGCACACTCTCCTATGATGCTGGACAACCAGAAGATTGTAGTTTGTATTCTTTGCTCAGGTACTTGGACTCATTTTCCAACACTGTTACTAGAGTGCAGCAGGGAGAGGGGTGTACCCCTGAGTGTGCTTGTCCTTCAGATATGATGTTAACCAAGGTTCCATTAGCCTGGCTTTGTGGCAGCTCAGGTGAATATAAATGATCCACAGTAACAAAAAGAGTAGGATAATCTCCCCATTACTCTGGCCAAATTTCCCACTAGTCAATATGGATATCACCTCAAGTCTCCCTTAAAGGAGCGACTGCTGGCGTACTGAGAAAAGCCCAGTCAACAAAGTCTAAATAAATAAAATAAAAACATAACACATATCAAGGATAATCAACCATGTCCAGGGGAGGGGGGGGGGCGGGGTAGAGCCTCCATAGCTATGCAAAAACATGTCCTGGGGATACAGTCGCCATAATTATGTAAAAGCATATCTTTGCTTGCAGTTATGATAAGACTCTTCCACACCCCCATCTCCTTGTGTAGATCACTTGACATTTTTGGAAAACCATCTGGCAACCACAGCGAGGGAGGGCTTATGTCAGTTAACACTGTTTGCAAAGACATACAGACTGAGCTGGTAAAGGGACTATAATTTAAAAGAAATATTTATACACTGATAAAGATAGACAGATAGATGCACTTATATATATATATATATATAATATACACACACACACACACACACACACACACACATAGATACACAAAATTAAAACTGCAAGTGGTGGTGGTGGGGGGCTTCTAGTCTCTCATTTGTGCATCTCAATGTTTTTGCTAATTCAAGGTTTGATTCCATCAGCCTTCATCGGCCTACTGTGCAACTATGAGGAAGTCATTTAACCATGCAGTGCTTCCAGGTTGCTTCTGTAAAGGGATACTGGTGTCCAGTGGGCTTACTCGGTTAATAAATTTTAAAATATATTTATTCTTTACTTCCTGGTGTTGAGGGGCTGGGTGGGCTGCAACTGTACATCAGTATAAAGCCTTTGACTCTATCTATTAAAGAAATGTAAAACCAACAAGGGTCCGGGGCAATACTATCTGATAGGAATAGGGCAATGCTTAAGAACACAGACTTAAAAGAAATTAAATGAGGATGGTATGGCGGGCAAGGTTTTAGCCACTTGTGCAGTCATAGTTCACCACCAAAGCAGACCGCCACAGCATATATTCCGTAAGTTGTTATGTGGCACAGCATAATGCTCAGTAAAGTAACACATAAGTACTAATTTATTAATTCATTCTCTCAGTGCCAAAAGTAAAATTATCTAATCCTTCTCCACTGGGTGGGGGTATATTTTCATTTTCTTTTTTTTCCCTCTTTTTTTGCCTACAATCTGTCATTTTTAGCTTGTCTATACTTCAAGAAGTAAGATCTGTTTGCATAATGGTTAAGTTATTTACCTTGCAGACACAAGGGTTTGATTCTCACCTGGGGTAACTGACTAGGCTTAAAATGTCCTGGAAAGGCAGTTAGCCTGGTGCTAATCTATGAAGCTATGAACAAATAGAGGAGTTATTTCAATTATGGTAAAAACGTAGTAGTACAGTGCTGCAGCTGATCGATGCTGATGTCATTAAATCTCATTTTAAGGAAGTTTAAGTTTAGTTTTACTTATGTGCTTATTACTAAGCAAAAAGTACAAACTAATTAAAACATTAAGCAGATAAACACTAAAACACCCAATAATACAATGAAATAAAAAGGCATAATAAGTACACAGAATTCAAAAGAAGACAAAACATAGCAGAGCGGATGTAAAGCAAAGGTAAAGTTTAAGTTCAAATAACAATGTTTTTACAGAGTTTCTAAAAATCAATAAAAAATGGGAGACTCCTTCAGCAAACTAGGTGGCACATTCCAGAGATGCAGACATTGAAAGGCAAAAGCAATTATGCTACAGTATTTGAGCTGTATCACTGGAAGAGCCAGGAGTGCCTCAACTGGCAAAAGTGTGCAAGCGACTCGAGCCTGCCACTGCCAGCACAGAAGGTATTGGAAAGTAGGAGAGCAACGTAATGCATAACCAAAACATTATACAGAAACTCCTCAGGCAGCCAGTATCGCTCATGCAGAAAGGGTGTATCATGCTGCATCCTAATACCCCTCCATATGTAACTAGAACACAGAGTTTTAAACTAGCTGTAGGTGGATGAGCTCAGAGTCCGAGCTCAATATATACAGGGCACAGCAGTGATCTAATCAAGAGGGTATGAGGGCATGTAGCACTGCATAAAACTCATCAGGAAGAACAAAGTGCTTAATCAGAGTTTTATTCCAAGAGCAGAAACAATCTGGCAACAGCTGAAACCTACTTAAGTGTTAATCTGTTGTCAAGGACATAACTCAATTTATGCAATGTCCCCTTGACACAAATTCCAGCCTGTCTCCATAACAAGTGATAACAGGGAAGACTGGAGGAGAAAAATATCTCAAGAAGGCGTACCCAATCCATGGCAACTACTTTGGAGGTATTAGGCTTCAAGTGACTGGGTAACATCCAGTCACAAATACATTCTAAGTCAAAGGATTAATGCTTAAATATTACAAGGACAAAGAGGTACAACTGAGTGTCATCAGAACAAAACGGGCCTCTCTTTTAAATAGTGCTTCAAAGATCGATCATGCATATAGTGAATAAATGGTCCTCAAGATGGAACCTTGTGAACACAAGAGACAGGGTAGAAAGTATAGGAATTAACAGGAAGAACAAAAACCAACACAGAAGCACTCCTAAGATGCTGCAACAACTCTAATCAGTCCAAAAGGATTTCATGATCCACTGCATCAAAAGAAGATGACAACACTACTTTTTAACCTCCTCTGTCATAGCCTTTCACAAAACTAAAAGCTTCTAGAAAAGAACTGTCCTCTGGGGTTGAAAGAAAAATATGGACACAAACATTTCTTCTTGGGGAAAAATCTGACGGTACTGAAGAAATGCCATACTCTTCTGGCTCTATGAACAGGGGGAGTCAACCACAGTAGTATAATTCTTTTTCATATTCTTCACAGGAAACCTAGCAGAGTCTCTTCAGCTACACATGCTGAAGGTCAATATGGTGAAAGTATGGCCATAGGAGATATTTGTTCATAACACCTTAAGGTGAACTCCACTACTCATACCTCAATGTCAATTTCTCACAGTTTGCCTGAGGGACTAGCAAAAGCATGACAAACAACAGTTTGAGCTTAAGCAATTCTGTCCGTTTCCCATGTGTTTAAGAAGAATGTTTGGCACTTTTGAAGGAGTCTGACATCAGTTCCAGCATATTATTCAAGACTCATAACTTAACATAAAGGAATTTTCTTTTTTTTAAATGAAGCTCAACACTGGCTTTAATTCCTTTTAGACTGTTCATCCACTAAGAAGATGTAAAAACTGTCAGAGATTTTTTTCTCTTCTATAACTTGCTACTTCCTCATGATTTATCCCCCACAGCTCTCACATTTTTCTGCAAATGGAAAATCCTCCAAGTTTTTAGCTTTCTTTTTGTGGTGAATTTGAAACTTACAAAAGTTACTGAGAAATCAAATGTAAAACTGCAAAAAATAACAGACTTTGTGTGAAAAAAATTTAGAGGAAGTTTGTCTTCTACAGTCACACTTTGTGTTCTTTTTGTTGGGAAAAGCACACAAGCGAAATCAGAGTGGCAAGTTGTCCAGAAAGCAAAAACAGATGTCAATTTTTTTAAACTTCATAAATCAGAAATATGCAATGGTAAAGAATGAAAAATAAAATAAACCTTTTTATTCCTAATAAAACACTGGCTGCATTACAGCCACCCAACCAACTCCCAAACATTAAGAAATGATAAACAATTCAACTTGGGCTGTTCGAACTACAAGTATGAAACTGATGCCAGTGGTTCTTCTGGAATGGACAAAGGTTCTTATGAAAGGCTGTGGGGTATAGCTTGGAAGTTTGGCACTAACAAAAGTTCTCACAAAAGGGAAGATACATCTCAAATTTTACAAGTGCTGCAATGCTCCACCTTAAAGTAACAACCATACTTGAGCTACTAGCAGACTAAAGAGGAAGTAGTTTACCCAATAACATTAACAGAAGCAAATCAGCTGGTAGCTGCAAATGTTTCTTAGCCTTATCAATAGAGGAGAATCAAGATCAGGTCAGGCACAACCAAACTTTATATCCTTTCTTTCTTCCTTTGTAACTTTGCTGTTGGCAGGTCCAGACAGACTTCAGAGCAATTTAGCCTGCATACCATTGCTGTAGCTAGTCCGGACAGACTTCATACCATTTAGCCTGTATACTGTTGCTGCAGCTGCCCCACTTGAGATCCAGGAATAAATCACAGCTCTCTACTCCACTGTTACGTGCTGCAAAAAGGTTCAAAAGCCCGATTGCAAAATACAGAAACAGCAGCTATGGGTGCACTCATTATATCAGATGAATTTTAAGACATTCTTCTGCAGTGGACGGCTGTCTGGATCATCTCCTTCACTCAAGCTTTTCCAAAGTCTAGTTTTCACTCGCATGGTATGCACAACTCTTTCCCTCCTCATGTCAGTCCACGTTGAAAAGTTCTGTTTCTTATGAAAAATCAGTAAGCTGCAAAACCAAGATTAGATGATGACAAAAAAAAATGAATGGCAGATGTGTTATGATTGCAAGGAACCAATACCCAAAGGAGGCATGAATGAAGGTAACACGCATCCAATCTAAAGAAGATTCTCTTAAAGACCACCTGATACTGTCAGTACTTGTATATATTTTCTGCTATACTTTGCAGGGTCATCTGAATGGAGTGACAACTGGAAAAATCCAAGCTCCTTCCAGGAAGGAAGAAAAACAGTAAACAAAGTGGCAAAGTTCAAAATACAGAAGCTTAACCAATGATTTTTCAGAGCAAGTTGGACTTTCAGTGTGGAATTCTGAACAATAATCTTTGGTGAAGGCCAGAACTAAGGCCAAAGTAACCACGGCACAAGGTCTGCAACAGACACATTCCTGAAACAGGTGTTGGAAACAGCAATATTACTAGTGAAGAGACCCCTAAGTGTATTAACCAGTGTGTGACTAGCTGCCCAGTGAAAAAAAAAAATGCAACCGGGAAGTAATCTGGACAGTTTTCTTGGCCATAGTCAAGCCCTACCCAACTGAAGTAAAGAAGATGTACAACTGGTCTGTCTTTCCTGGCTCTCTCTCATTAAAGGGCAACTCCAAAACCACTTTTGGCAGAAAACATGGATAAGTCTTGAGGGACTCTCACTCTATGTGGAAGACTAAGTAAGATTAACCATCTACCTGAATTAATGGCCACTGAACATCATCTTTCAAGAGATGATTTTCAAATCTGCAAAACCAACAAATTCAGAGGATGGACACACAAACCCATCAATCAAGTTCAAATCGAAATCAGAAGAAATGCTGTTCAGAGGATCCAGCTGCAGCACACCATTTAGAAGCTGCTTGACAAAACATACACTAAACCACAAAAATACGCCATACAAAAGTTAATGGAGCACAAGGTACTAGACACATGCACCTTACCCATGGAATAGTTTGGACTCAAATCAAACGGGGGTCTAATGAGGTGAAAACTTATCTGCATATGAGGCTTCCAGTATGAGACTGGCAGGGGAAATTTCCTTCTCTTTGCTTGGGTTAGGCAAAAGTTCTTTAGAGAATTTATCCACATATACATTAATATATTAGTAATTCTAATCCACTGTCGGAAGGATCAACTGAACGCTGTCCAAAAAAGAAAAAAACAGGGAAATGGGAGAAGGGGAGTAAGAAAAAAAAAACAACCTGACAGAAGGATTCCAGAAATAACCCAAGAGATGCCAGATCACATGGCAGCTGTAGCACAGTATTCCCCACTAGGAGATCTGGACAGAAAAATCAAACAAAGGTGTACAAAGATTTTCAAGATAAGTACATCCTTGGAAGAATATATACAGTCTTAGAGACTGGATCTTACTGAAGAAGCTTTAAATCCTCAGTCAGATGACATCCTACAACTCCATAAATTAGAAAAACGAGGAAGCATGGGCACAGAAATCGAAAGGGAGGAAAAAACGTACAGTTTATTGCAGTACCTGAAAATATCAAGGGAAATGACTACATAAAATTTAAAGCAACCAACCACAGCGTGATTATGCCATAGTAATACAACTGGTAAGTGAGCACCCCCAGCCAAATATTGTGAAATTTCAATATTTTTCAATCACATAAAAATTCTAGACAAATCTCTGACAAAAGGGGAAGAAACCAATTATCATTCCCACCGGAATATTCACAGAGAATGATTACTCCAGCATAACTAGACAAAACAGTAATAAATCTGTTCCAATTTTCAAGAATGCTAAAGCAAATGAACTAAGATGCAGATTTTTATAGCCACCATTATTCAGATTTTCTTTCCCCAATGGTGCTAAAATATTACCCACATGTGGCTGCCAAAGAGCAACTTCCACTAGAGTTCATGAGGCTCTCATTCTGCCAAAGCAGTGATTTCTCAAATTAATTAAACAAGTAATGTTTCTTATCAACACAAGAAGGATTGAGAGGGGGTCGCTTCCCCTGTTTAAGACACAGATGCAAGACGAGATGAAAGAAGGGAAGGCCAAGAAAATCCTACAAGAAAGGAAGTGTGCAAGCTGCACTGAGGAGATGAGTAATCAGGAGAAGATAAGTTGCAAGCCTCATTAACCTCCTCGGAACACTTTCCAAGTAATAGATAACATTGAGATGTACTCCCCTATGACAATTCAAAGCATTAATCCAGGCAAGATGGATGCATTGTTTTCTCTGCTTTGGGATTCTTTAATTCAAGAGAATAAATGCATGCAAAATGACACTAGCGCATAGGGGGAGGGGATATAACTGAAGAAAAAGAAGACATTTGGTTACCTGTCCATTCATGTATTTATTTATTTATTTATTGGTAGAGTTCAAACACTACGAATATCAGCACTATAACGATTATATGATGCACAAATTAAAGAACTGATTTAAACAAAGCTGGGGAGTAAAAGTTGGTTAAAAGAGATGCAAGTCTGGATGCATTTAGTTCATGGCTATAGGATATCATTTCCTTTTTTGTTTTTTTAACAAAAGTTTTTTTATTCATTCGGTTATATGGAAAATATTGCATATCTTCATTATTTACAATGGGTTTCAACAGGAAAAGAAGGTTCTCTACCCTCCCTTCCTACCCAAAGAGTGATACCCTCACTGAAAAAAGTATAAGGAAAGCATTGTAACTCCTCTGGTCTCACCAAATAGTCAGCAACTCAACAAGGATTAAACTACTAGAAGCAAAATGGCAGACACAAGGATTTTGTGTTGGAGTATCAATGGCATGAATGAAAGCACTAACAGAAATAGGATACAAACCTACAGTAAGCAAACAAATGTCAATCTGGCCTTGTTCCAGGAGATGCACTTGAGAGAGTCAGGACACAAAGCTTTTATTAAGGAAGGGCTTTATGGCCAGGTGCTCTGCCAGTGTGACAATAGAGAGAAAGGATGAGGGGGCTAGCAATAATATGCACAATAGTTATTCCATTAAATACAGAAGAGGAGCTGGTAGACAAGGAAGTAGCTATATAGCAGTGTGGGAGATGGATGGGAATTGGATGGGGAAAGGCTAACAGTGGAATCAATGTGCTTCACCCAATACAAAGAGATATGGAGCCAATGTAAATGCTCCATGAACTGGTAAGCCTCCAGCAAGTCATTATGTTGTTTGGAGGGGATAGGAATATGGTATGTGACCTCAAAGATATTTCATGGGGACCCCTAAGGGTGGGAAACAACAGAAAAGGTCAGTTTCTAAAGAAATGCATAAAGTTATTTAGGTATGAGGACATAACGGACAAGCAGAGTGTACTTATTTTGTTCCCAAGACTTCAAATTTGGGCCCAGATTTGATAGGTTGCATTGAATATGTAAATAACTGCACATGGTGAAATCTTCAGAAACCCATCCAACTGTGTTAATGGACAACTTCCAACTGTTGATGAAACTAGAAGCTACTGTTGTGAATGACAGACCTGGATTTTTTAAACATATCTCTTGAAAGACAGGAATTTATATATTGTATACAGGATTCTTAGAAGAAATTGTTTTTGGAGATTAATGCAAGGAGTGGGAACATTTCAATTCTGTAGAGAAAACTGAAAATCTCACAGAAATGTAGGGTGATGATCAAAGAGAGGGAATTACGGGAATAAAACAAGGCTAGGATCAAAGGTGGTGTACAAAAGATTAAAATAATGAGGGACAAGGGAGGAGGAAAGGGAGCAGCTGTTTGAAGCTGAACAGAATGTAAAAGACCATTTATATGAACTACAATATAAAAATGACTCATTAAAAACAATTTGGAAAAAAAAATCTCGGTAAATTATAGCTAGAAGGGCAAGACAACAGAAAGTAGAATGAACAACACATAAAGGTTAAAAATCCTGCCAGAGTTAAAGTGACAAACAGTCTTTAAAAATTTTTATGCTACATTATACAAAGCGAAAAAAGGTGAATTTCATGAGAGGTATAGGCATTTCTAATCCAAATACTGATGAGATATATGGACTGGACAAAGGGGTGCTAAGTGAAGAAATAAAGGTAGCATTACAGAAGTGTCTTCAGGTAAGTACCCTGAATCCAATGGATTACAGAGTAAGCTCTTGAAACTAAGAGGTACAGAATCATTGGCACGGAGGCAAAACTTTTAAAAAGGTATAAGGGGGAACAGGTCCCAGAGTTACAGAAAAAAAAATAAACCACTAACAGTGGCACTTTCTAAGGAAAGAAAGGGAAGGATCTTCTGGAAACAACATCTTACAGGCCCATCTTTATATTCAACCATGACTCTATGGTATTTATGTCCAACAAGTAAGAGATCAGCAAACACAGTACCTGGGCTAATGGAAAAAGATCAATGCAGCATTGAGGAGGTAGGTAGATGTTTGACAATATCAACAGAATGCTAACCATACAGAAAAAATGGGTTTAAGGAAAGAGCCTCTTCAGTTTGTAAATCTTAATACAGAAAAAGATATCTGATAGAGTAAGTTTGTCATTCTTGAAGGTGGTAATCCAAAAATAACACTTGGACAAGCACCTTCCTTAGAACCAAGCCAACAGTTTATTAAACACAAAACACTGATAAAAACCACCCAGCAAATAAAAATATGAACGCCCTTTAAAACCAATGGGTTTTCGGCCGTAGCAGTAAAGACTTAATCTGATAGAGTAAGTTTGGCATTCTTGAAGGTGGTCATGGAAAGGATGGGTTTTCAAGACAGTATATAGAGTCAGCAAAGCGAATATATACATGACCTTAGGCAAGAGTAAACGTGGGTGTAGGTTGTCTATGCCTTTTGAGTTGAGGAAGGATGCAAAGTAGAGGTGTCCCTTCTCAACATTATGTACACAGAATCTCTGGTTGCCAAAGTAAGAGCATTGGAGACTATGAAGTTTTCCTGTCAAAGGAACCAACACAAGCTGCCTTATGTGCAGATGATTTGTTGGTTTACTTAGGCAAAAACATATGTCGCAAAGTTATTTACAAAATACTAAAACAATTAAATTCTAATCCTTCTCCAGATACAGAATCAATGAATCCAAAACAAAAGCTATACCCCCACTCATGACTTAGTGCAGCAACATCCCTACCTGTGGGGTCATGGTAAAATGAAATATTTAAGTATTTGGTTGAAGAAAGATACAACAGAGGCAGCAAATGAGATGTGGGAAGATATAAAAAAATGAAGGGGGACTCGAGCTGTCTAATCTATTTTGAGGCCACCTAACGAAAACTAAAGTATTTAATAGAAGCTGTAAGTCATTCTCCCAAATGGAAGGAATTCATATGTCATAAGAAAGGTACAGGGGCTGAAAGTGAAAAGGTGGGGCTAAACAGCCAGTTTAGAACACAAAAAGATAATCACGTATAGATCACTATGTGCACAAGTTGACTACAATGTTAGTAAAAAGCAATTCAGAACATGAAAAGTGGAGGAATCCAAATCCTAGTAATTATCACAATTTAACTTTATAGGCACAAAATGGCACTACCTTAATAAAGAACCCAGATACTGGGGATAATTACGTGGTACTGATGGGACACTGGATTGCAGGGAAGCCAAATGGTATTTAATCTGCATGACAGGGACAGATTCACTTCCATGAGATTAACAGCAGAATATTGAAGCAGAAAATAAGAGATGAAGAGTCGAGGAGTGACCGCAAAGTTAGTATAATTTATGATAAAATTTACTTCCAGTGTTCTGGGCTCTAAGAGGATTATCAGTAGTGAGTACAAGTTCCTCTATGACAATTTTCTTGAGCTAACAGACAAAATAAGAAGGGAGAGGAAAAATAGATTACATACAAAAATCCATCCTGAGCACTGATCTAAGAAATGAGAGGCCCCAAAGTATGCACCTAAATCGAGAATCATCTATCCCAGGGAACTACCACATGGATAACATGGACAATACCTCCCTGGGAGTTGACCTGGTTGTTCAGGATTTGGGAACTTATGTGGACTGTGACCTGCATGCATCTACTACTGTAATAAAGTCCTACTAAATTGCACAGCTTATAAACAAAGGGATTATGTCTAGATTTAGGGATGTCACTGTCCCCCTTTAGTCAGCCCTTATTAGGCCAGTCATTAAATATATTGCCCCCTTTGGCATGCATCTGTCCAGAGACGTGCACCAGATTAACACTCACAGAGATACCTTAAAGGATACAAAGCCTAAATAAGATGTCTTACATGGACCGACTCAAAGCCCTGTAAATATACTTGGTACTCTACAGACTAAGGGTTACATGTGTCTAGCACAGAATGCATCCTCTGACCCAGTACTGGTGGATTTACTGCACATGAGCAAGTCAAATAATGCCATCATAAATACTCGGTCAGGGAACTTAAACCTCTTCTGCAACATAAACAGAACGGTTTGGAAAGATGGGTACATCTTGCAAAAGATACAGCTTCTGTGGAAGACTCCTCATCTGCATAAAAACAAAGTCTGTCCCTGTCTATATTCCAGTATAACTTAGACCAAGGAATGGGAAACAGAAATTTAACACAAATCTGCCTACTCTACTACTGATGGACAGAAGGAGCTTCTAAATGCCCATGCATGGGTCCCCTCAAATTATCTATGGTATGATCACAGTCATTCTCATTTTGGGTTAATATACAGCTATCGATTATGGGATGGGTAAGGCTAATCTATAAACCAAATGGGATACGAAAAGAAAAACTGGCTAGACTTAAAATGGCCTGCAAGGGCAGCTAGATTAGTACTCATCTATGAGCTGTTTACATAGATACTTCTACACAGGAAAAAAGAATTAAAACATGTTTTCTACTGCATCTCGTAGATGTTGGATATGTGAAGAGGAGGAGGAAAACTGGAAGCACATTTTCAGGGCTTGCTCAAAACTAGGAAACTTCAAGGAGGATGTCCATTTAAATAATTACTTCAGATTTGGAGGTACACATAGGGCTTTCAAGGAGCTTGTTTTTACTGTCTTGGGGCATGTTTAGAGACCTCAAGTGATAGGAGCATGTGCATTTATCTAGTGTTTTTAGGTAGCAAAGAAAATATTATGAGGAAATGGAAACTGGAAGAAGGTCCTGGAACAAAATAAAGTTAAAACACTTCCAAGCCGATAACTAGTCCCCGTACACTCAAAGGAAACCAACTGGTGTGAAAAAATACCACCGGTCTTTGAACACACTTTATTACATAAAATAACAAAAGGTCAAGCGCTTTCGTCAAATAGACTTCCTCAGAACAATGGGTATCTAAAATCACTCCGCTTTTATACCTTTAAAATCAATCAATTGACCAATTAATGAACCATTTAAAGCTACAGGAACACAATATAAATAACTTGTGTATATACATCATTTAAATACTTTTAAATCATTTGATGAACGCATTAAAAAAAACCTAAAAATAAGGATGAAAATATAAAACTTAAAAGTACAAAGGGTTAAATCAATAAAATATAGTACTTGAAGTACATATACCAGTTATTTATTCTATTAGCTCTGTATCTCAACTCAGGTTTGATACTAATGGCATCGTTGATGCCTGGGAATTCACATGCATTGACCATAAGTTGCCACCTAGTTTCTGCCCTAATCACTTGACAACAATAATCTAGACAATATGAACAGTATGGACAGCAGGTTAGTGTGCTTAGAGTCTAAAATGCACAAAGTACGTGCACTACAATGTGACAATACATATTTAAAGGAATGCATTGAAAAGAGACGTGTCCCAAAAGGGCTCCGCACAAAAAGGGAGAACCTGAATGTGACGAACTGATACAAATGTTTGATCAACATGGAATAGAATTAATGGAATTCATCTTGAAAATTAATAATAAAAAGATTAATGGACTTTTTGAAGAAATTGATGATGTTAACAATGTAATTCTTAATGATGTTTGTTTTAATCAATATTCCAACCGATATAATGTAATTTTTGACAGGGTTGAAAATGAGGTGAATAATAATATCAGTAGGAAAAAGAAGAAAAGTACAGTTTTGTACCTACCATAAATGTAGATGTCCGAACAGGATAGCATCTGCAGTCATAACAAATGGGTTGTCCTGTCGTCAGGCAGCCCTTCGGTCGGCCGGATTCCAAAGTCTGGGTCCGGCTTCGGCTGATGTCGCATTTCACCCGACATCATCTCTGCTGGTCTTCGGGTATAAAAGCATCAGCCGACGCCATTTTCCTCAGTGTTTCTTGCCCCAGATGCCAGTTGCCCTCTAGGAAAGCTAAATTTTGGATAAATGCCAATGTTTCCAAAATAGTAGAAGGCAAACACAAAAAATAAGCATGTATGTACATATATACAAACAAATACACCATAAGAGACTCCCCCACAGCTAGCTATTAGGAGGGTAAATACCCTAGGAGTACCACAGAGGGGAAGGAGGGTGGGTAATCCTGACTGCAGATGCTATCCTGTTCGGACATCTACATTTATGGTAGGTACAAAACTGTACTATGTCCTTCAAGGATGCATCTGCAGTCATAACAAATGGGTAGAATACCATAGCCAAAGTAGGGGAGGAGGAAGAAGAATTATGGTGTAGTTAGGATCCCTTGCAATACAGCAGTGGCAAACCCTGCTCGGGATCTAGAGTATAGAGGTAAATTATAATGCTTGGCAAATGTATGCACGGAGGTCCACGTAGCCTCAATAATGTCCTTGGTTGCCACTCCTCGTAAGAAAGCTGTGGTAGTGGCTGTAGCCCTTGTAGAATGAGGTCTTATGTTCTGTGGAACTGGTTTTCCATGGTAGGAGTAACAGAATCTTATGCAATTTCCTATCCATTTGGAGATTGTCTGTTTGGAAATTGCTTTTCCTTCCCTTCCTGTTGCATAGGCTACTAAAAGCTGGTCAGTTTTTCTGTTACTTTTGGTTCTGTCCAGGTAGTAGCGTAACTGTCTATGTACATCCAAGGTATGCAGCAGCCTTTCCCCCCTGTTCTGTGGATTGGGAAAGAAGGTAGGTAGGTGGATTGCCTGGTTTAAAGACACTCTGGATACCACCTTGGGCATAAAAGTAGGATTAGTTCTCATGGACACTCTATCTTGATGGAAGATTAGGAAGGGTTGTACTGCCATTAAGGCCTGTAGTCCCGAAACCTCCTTGCTGAAGTAATTGCCAGTAGGAAAGCAGTTTTCCATGATAGGTGTTGAAGATCTGCTGTTGCTGCTGGTTCAAATGGAGGGAGTGTCAATTTTTCTAGCACAAAGTTCAAGTCCCATGCTGGTAATGGTGGTTTCCTAGGAGGTTTTACATTTTTGATCCCTCTGAGGAATTGCCTGAGTAGAGGATGCGAAAAGACAGGTGGATCGAAGCTGTATTCTGCGGAAATAGCTGATGCATGTATCTTGATGGAGGAATAGGACAGGCCCGTATGTAGAAGCTCTGCCAAGTACTCCAGGATGTTAGCAATATCTATGTTCGAGACATCTTTTCCTCTTTCAGTACTCCAAATGACAAACCTTTTCCATTTTCCTGCATAGTTCCTTCTTGTTGAAGGCCTGCGGGCTTCAAGGATAATGTCTTTAACCCTTTGGGATAAGTCTGGGTTAGTAGCTGTTATGTGATGTTCCAGGCAGTCATTTGCAAGGTTTTTAGGTTTGGGTGCATGATGTTGTAGTTGTTCTGAGTTAACATCAAAGGCATCAGGGGTATTGGCCACATTCTCCCCTGAGACATGCTCCTCAGCAAAGGATACCAGTGTTGTCTTGGCCAATTCGGAGCTATCAGAATTATCCTTGGACGTTCCTCTTTGATTTTCAGTAGTACCTTGTGCATCAAAGGCAGAGGTGGAAATGCATATGCTGTCAGGCCTTTCCAACTGAAGGATAGAGAGTCCACCTTCCATGCTAGTGGGTGGCATGTCCTTGTGCAGAATTTTTTGAGCTGGTGATTGAGTGGGGATGCGAATAGGTCTATTTGTGGCATTCCCCATTTCTTTGTGATGGCCTTGAAGATGTCCGGGTGTAGCATCCATTCGTGAGCATCCAAGGTGGTTCTGCTTAACATGTCTGCTAGGGTGTTTTCTTTTCCCGGCACAAATATTGCCTGTAACTGGATGTTGTAGCTCAGAGCCATTGTCTGTCCTTATCATTAAATGGCCTTCTTTGAGGAATAGTTTGAATTTCTGGAGTGCTAGTTTTACTGCCAGCAATTATTTTTGGTTTATGTGCAGGTGCAGCTGGTCTGGAGTCCACAATCCTTGTATGCACTTGTCCAACATGTGCGCCCCCCAGCCTAGGTCTGAGGCGTCCGTTGTGATGGTTTGGTTTGCTTGAAAGTTGTGGAAGGGCAAGCCTGGGTTTGACTGGCATGCTTGAGCCCACCATAGGAACTCTTGTTTCAGGCATGGGATTAGTGGGATTTCGGTTTCTAAGCTGTGCCTGTGTTGAGACCATAAATTCTTTAGGTACCACTGTAGTTTTCTCATATGCAGTCTGGCATGGGGACCAGGATTATGCATGATGCCATGAAGCCCAAGGCCTGCAGTACTTTTCTTGCTGTTAGTTTGTGCTGCTTTGTTAATGCCAAGAAGTAAAGAGGAGTTGTGCTTGTTTTTCTGCAGTTAGGAATGCCATTTGTTTTACTGTGTCCAATTCCGCACCAAGAATGTTCTTGTCTGGGATGGTATCAGTCTTGAATTTTTTAAAATGACTGTGTATCCCAGGGCTTGTAGTAAGCAAATGACTCTTTGTAAATCTGTTGTCAGCTTGCTTTTGTTGTCCGCTTGTAACAGGCAGTCGTCCAGGTATGGATAAATTTGGATTCCCTGTAGCCTGCAATGAGCGATTACTGATGCCAGGCATTTTGTGAATACTCTGGGCGCAGTAGATAAGCCAAAGGGCAATGCTGAGAATTGATAATGCTCTGATCCTGCAAGAAATCTGAGGTATCTTCTGCAATTTGGTCGTATGGGGATGTGCAGGTATGCCTCCTTGAGATCTAGAGTTGCCAGCCAACACTCCTTGCCCAGCATGGGAAGAAGTTGCTGTAGGGTCAGCATTTTGAATTTTGGTACAATGATGTATGTGTTTATCGAGACTAGGTCTCCAACTTTTCTCTTTTCTTGGTACTAGGAAGAGTCTGGAGTAGAATCCTTTGCCCTGTTGTGTTATTGGTACTCTTTCCACAGCTCTCATCTTTGTTAATTGAGCTATCTGCTTTAGAGCTTCTGTTTTTTGATTTGGAGGTAGCTTTGGCATTCCTCTTTTTACTGGTAAGGTGTGGAAGTTGAACCTGTAGCCTTGGTCTATGGTTTGCAAAATCCACTTGTCTTTTGTGATATAGTGCCAATTTTTCGAAAATAAGGCTAACTTTCCGCCTAAAGGTGCTGCTATTTGCTCCCTGGTAGGCGTGTCAGAGTCAAGTCACTGTGATTGTCCTGTTGCAGTGGCAGTGGTTGTGTCTGTGTCTCTGGTTATTGCCTTGCCACTGGCGTCCTCTATAGGCACCTCCTCTGGATTGATTTCTGCCTCTAGAGCGTCTATTCCTGCCTCTTTGAGATTTTGAGGAGTCTGGAAAGGACCAATTTTTGGCAGGCCAGTTCCTGCTAAACCTTGCGGGCTGAACCTGTAAGAAATCCTTAACTGTTTGTACAGATTTTGCCTTCTCTTCCATTTTCTTCATTACTTGCTGAGCAGGTGTACCAAATAGGCTGGCCTTATCCATAGGAGCATCTAACAGCTTTGCTTTAACATGATCCGGCAAAACCTGTTCCTTCAACCATGCATGCCTTCTTATCACTGTGCCAGTCGTGGCTGATCTAAATGAAGCCTCCAGTGCATCATAGCCACATTTTAAAGAATGGTTACTAACCTGCTGAATGTTATTCACCATTTCTAAAACATATTTCTTATCTAAGGAGTCATCAGAGGACAGCTTCTTAGTTAACTGATCAAGCATAATAAACTCTTGGTATTGGATCATGTGAAACTGACAGTTTAAAGCTCTAGCTGAGAGAGTAGCAGAGGTGTAAACTTTTTTCCCCATCTCTAAGGACCTGGATTCCCTTTCAGAAGGGAGATGGTTTTTTGCTGAGGTCGAAGCTACTGCCTTAGGCCCCTGGGATATAGTCTCAGGATCTGCAAGTGGGGCCTTGTATAGGTGGTGATGAGTGTCTGGCACCCTGTAAAATCTATCTGGTTTGGCAGGGGCTGGAGGTAAAGTATCAGGAGCAGTGCAAACATCATTAAATGCATCATCCACAACAGGCAGAACTGGAGGTATAGCTAAGGGCCTATGTTGTGGTAAGTGCAGAAAGGTCCTAAGCCTTTTTCTTGAATCTGAGAAATCTTGTCCCTGCCATTGGAATTGTTCTCTCATGGCATGTAAGGTTTCCCCAAAGGAAAATTCCTCTGGTGGAGAGGCAGATGGAATGGATTCTTCAGCATCGGAATCTTCATAAGTAGAAAAAGGAGCCTCTGGCTGATCTGTAATGTCCGAGTCATCCGAAGAATCAGAGGACACTGGCTCGGAGGGCTCTGCTCTAGGTCTCTTTTCTGGAGGCTGAGAGGCCCTGTCTGGGTGAGATTGGGATCCCCTAATTAAGGAGATTAAATTCTCTGCCAGAGTAAGCATTTGTGAACTAGAAGTGGGCCTATGTGAGGGGGTCTTAACAGGCACTGATTTAACAGTTTTGGCTGCTTTAGCCCTGGCAAAGGCCTTTATAGACATGGCTGCAGGAGGCCTAGCAGCACCACGTGCTGGGGAAGAGACATCCAAAGGGATGGTGTCTGATAATTCACTAGGAACCACAGTAGTAGGCAAAACTTCAGAGGCTAAACAGGCTGCTACGTCGTGGTCTGGGCCTAAACAAGGTAGGCAGTAAGAGTGGAAATCTTTATGAGGTATTTGTTTCCCACAAGTTAAACAGTTATTTACTTTTTCTGACATCGGCTGAGGCAAGAAAGAGTCCCCAACGGGGTACTTAGCTTTTTAGAAGTCTTCGAAGTAGTATTCGGTAGTAGTAATCTCTGGATCTGACCGACCGGCACTTGCGAACAGCTTCTGCTTCGGGCGCCACGCGGCAAGAAAGACTGAGGAAAATGGCGTCGGCTGATGCTTTTATACCCGAAGACCAGCAGAGATGACGTCGGGTGAAATGCGACATCAGCCGAAGCCGGACCCAGACTTTGGAATCCGGCCGACTGAAGGGCTGCCTGACGACAGGACAACCCATTTGTTATGGCTGCAGATGCATCCTTGAAGGACATCTCATGAGAGATGAATTTGAGTATAATAAAGGTTTAGCTTATCCCTTTCCTAAAGGCTATATGGAGGGAGTCAATTCTGGAGATAGTACACACAGTCAAACCGAAAATCCCCAAGGGAACTCAGGGGCCCATAGAAGTAATAATATAGATAGTGAATATGATACCGAATACCCCCCACTCAGAAGATCCGAAAGGATCCATAATAGAAATCAAATAAGACAAGGAAAAGATTTTTTAGAACCCAGGGGGGAGGGGGCCAGACAGAGGTACAGGAACCCGTCCTTCAGGAGGAAAAACAGTTACAATTAGGTTATGTAGTTTATAGTAATAGAAATCCAGATGAGGACATTTTTAGTAGTGATGGTATTGTCCATTCGTACAAAGGGTTTAAAATTCATAATTATGCACAGTTCCCTCTTAATAAAGAATTATTTAATTTATTCATGAAGGGTATGAAGTTTGTTCCCTCCACTAGGGAGGATTGTAGTAAAACCTTAACGGACTTCAAGATTTTTATAAGGAAATTAAATTTGAAAATTTTAAATCAAGGAAGATCTGACCAGGTTGAGAGGGTGAAACCTACTATTTATAAGAGAAGTTGTTATAACCCCCTTTTAATACCTATTTTAAATTCTTTTGAAAACGTCTGTACTCAAGAGATATATAAATTATTACAGACCAGCAAAAACAGGAAACACAATCTTTCTTTTAAAGAAAGAAAATTAATGTTTGAATTACGTGATAATTTAGATACCCGGTTTATGAAACCTGACAAGGGTGGGGGCATGGTCATTACCAGTGTAGAAGATTATAATAACAAAATAACTAGTATGTTGAATGATGGGTCCAAGTATGAAATAATTTCTAGAAATGAAATCAATATTTGTTTTAAGAAAATAAAATTTATGTTGGAAGACTCCTTATTTCAAGGGGTCATTAATGAGGAAGAATATAACTTCCTTAATGTTGAATATCCTGTAATACCTATAGTATTTGGTATTCCAAAAACACACAAGGATATAAAGGATCCTCCTTATAGGCTCATTATATCCGCCCATAATAGTGTTATCTACACTATAGGTATTTATATTGATCGGATTGTGAGACAGGCCTTAACACCCATTCAACACATTTTAATTGACTCCTGGGATTTTTTGAGAAAAGTGAAAGACGAATGTTATAGTAATGAAATGTATTTTTCTTCAATAGATGCAGTTGATCTTTTTACTTCCATCCCGCATGAGATAGGGTTGGAATTTTTTTGTGAAATTTTGGTGAGTCATACCAATTTAAGGGGAAGCACTATTAATTTTATAATAGAACTTATGGAGATTGTTTTAAAGAATAATTTTTTCACATTTCAAGGAGAATTTTATAGACAAATTAATGGTGTGGCCATGGGTAGTAGCTGTGCCCCCATTTTTGCAAACTTAGTTATGTACCAGTGGGAGGAAAGATATGTTTTAAATTCGACATACAATAATAATTGGCATTTATATTTTAGGTTTTTGGACGACCTTTTTATTTTATGGAAGAATGTAGAGTCGTTCCATTCTTTTATGGAATATATTAACCAAGTGTGTGATTATTTTAAATTTACAGGTAATGGTAATTTAAACGAGATTTCCTATTTAGATGTTCAACTTTCTAGGGATTCTGAAATTAATAAATTTCAATCTAGAATTTTTAGGAAACCTACATTTTCTAATGAAACAACGAACTAATTCAGCTTCAAACAAACAGCCAATTATGAGACTCCACAAGTTGTTTTTAGCGCTTTCATTCACGTTTAATATTCTGTGAACTTCCTCAGAAACAACTTCACCATCCATTCAACTGTTTAAATATCACATCAGTCACATGTAATTTACATAATTGATTAATTTAAATACTTAATCAAGACTTAAAGACATACACTTTAACAAATATAAAACTATGAAACAATGATGAAATAACTCTTTTGAACATCATAAAACAAATATATATATGTAAATACTTTAAAATGTGTATTAATGATATAGTTTACGAATTCATTTCCAAATGTTTATAGTTTCGTTGAGGCCTGGAAATCTGTCAGCTCCTAAAAATATTTGTCAAAAAGACTCTTTACATTCCAATAAAAGCTTAAAATTTCCACCAAAAATTTCACTGTTAACACCATCTAAAACAGCAAATGTAAACTTTTTAAATTCATTACAGCTGATAGAATGCCTTGCTAAGGCATTATTTAAATCTTTTTTTCTAATAGCCAAAAGGTGTTCACTGATTCTAATTTTTAAAGTTCTTGTAGTCATACCAACATAATAACTTGGGCATGTTTGGCACTGAGCTAAATATACAACCATGGTGCTGTGACATGTGAAATAATATTTTAGCCAATAGGTGGTGCGTAAATGTTGAAAATACACAAAAGATGAATTGATAATGTATCTACACTGTTTACAACAGTGACAGGAAAAAGTACCTCTGGTGTTGATGGCACCCGCTTTACTAGTGGTACCTATGTTCTCCTTTTTCTCAAGTAAACTTTTAAGGTTGACTACCCTTTTGAAAGTAAATTTTGGTTTAGTACCTATAGTATTCACTAAATCTTGATTGCCCAAAATTATCTTCCAATTACTGACTATAATATCTTTGATCAGCCACATCTCATTACTAATAGGTAACAGGACAGAACTATTAAGTTCCTTGTTGTCCTTTGTTGTTGTATTTGTCAATGATGACCCTACTGTTAAAATGGGCCCTGCTGTAGTCTCACGAAGTGCTATTACCTCTTTTTCTATTGATTTTAACCAAGATGACTGGTAGCCTCTGTTGGCAAAAAATCTCCTTAAAATGTTTATTTCACTTAAAAAAAAAACTCATTATCAGATGTTAACCTACTTAGGCGAATGTATTGACCTTTTATAACTCATTTTTTCATATGATAGGGATGTATACTATTCTTGTGTAAATACTGATTCGCAAAAGTGGGTTTCCTGTATATAGTACTTAAAAACTTTTTAGACTCACTGTCATAACTTAAATGCAAATCCAAAAAGTTAATGTTAGTTCCAAATTCACCAACAGAGAATATTAAACAATTAGTAGTATTATTTAAGTAATGAACAAAATCATGAAATTCCTGTAAAGTACCATTCCATAAGAAAAACAAATCATCCATGTATCGAGTGTAATAAATAATCTTATTTTTGTAAGTACAATTCACTAAGAAAGTGTTTTCCCATTGGGCCATGGTCAAATTGGCATAAGCCGGAGCTACTCGTGCCCCCATGGCCACACCGGAAATCTGTCTATATAATTTGTCATTAAATTTGAAAAAGTTATTATCCAATACACATTCCATGAGACTACAGATAGTATTAACTCTAGTATTACTGAAACTTGTATTAGCAATCAAATATTGTCTTAAGTATTCAATACCAAATTCATGATTAATACTTGTGTACAAGGACTGTACGTCCAAAGAAGCTAGAAAAAATTCAGACACCGAAGGTTGTAATTCTTTAAGCTGTTCCAATAAGTGCCAAGAATCTTTAAAATAATATTTTGAACACTGTACAACTGGATTTAGAATATAGTCCAGCCAGATAGAAATGTTCTCTGTCTTATATTTAGATGCTGAAATGATTGGCCTGAAAGGGGGATTGACCAGATCTTTCTGTAATTTCGGGATACCAAACATGGTTCCCATCTTGGGAAATTCGACCAATAAAAAATTATAAGTAACATAATCTATTTCATCTTGACTAAACATGTCAAATAAAGTAGTGTCTAATGTCAAAAAACTTTTTTGTATCTGTTTAGTATCTACTTCTTGATAAACTTGTTTATCTTCTAATAAAGCTTCCATAGATGTTATATACTGTGAATTTTCCATAATAACTATTTTACCCCCCCTATCTGCCTTCATAATTCTTATTTCGATATTATCTCTTAAATCTTTCATAGCCAATAACTCTGACTCACTTAAATTATTGTTGTTAGAAGTGTTGATGTTCCTCATAGCTTCTTCACATACATTTTGAAAAACCTGAAGTGTACCCACTAACGGGGGGTTGAAAGTGGTAGCTTTCTTGGGACCTTCATGTGTAGAAACT